>NC_048302.1:138426033-138443183 GCF_013100865.1 Trachemys scripta elegans
GGGGGGGGGGCAGGGCGGGTCCCGCTCCGCTCCACTGCGTGGGTAACCCTGAGCCAAAGGCAGTGGTCGCAGCCTAAACGGCCACCTGCCCTCAAAAACCAGGGGCCAGGACTGCCTGGTGCCGGTAACCTGCTCCGGCACCGCTGGTCTGGCCAGGTCCCCTCCCGTTCTCAGCTCTTCGGTGTGCCCCAGTCCCTGATCTGCTCCAGCCCTCCCAGTGCCGCTGCCCAGCGTGCTGCCTGGCTCAGCCAGCCGCAGGGCCCTGGGCTCGGTGGTGAGGCAGGGGCCGGTGGAGGCTGTCACCCATCCTGCTCGATGCCAAGGGCTGCCCCTGCGCGGGCCTGTTCCTCTGTGCTGCTGAAGTCACTTAGCCGGCCCTTGGCCACTACTTCAGAGCTGCGGGCGCAGGGCTCTGGAGAGCAGCGGGCTCAGCGCAGGTTCTTGGCTGGCGGGATCGTGGAGGGGAGACACCACTGCCCACCTGCTGGGCCATGGAGCTGGCACAGTGTCCCAGAGTAATCCCCCTTCTCAGGGGAGGGACAATCCGAGGGCCTACTGCACACCGTGGGGCCAGGCCCAGGGCCAGAGAAACTGACCAACAAGCGCATGGGACCCTCATTGTCCCTGCTCCTCATGTGGGGCTTGCCCTGCCCAGGTGAGTGGGGAAGCAGGGCCCTGCCCCTCCATGTCCTAGATGGCTGGAGGGGTCCAGCTGGCCCCTTCCCCTCTGGGCGGCAGTTCTCCCCACCACCGGCCATGCTGAGGAGCAGGCGGGAGGAGATCTGTGAGGAGGTCTCTGTCACCACGAACCAGCTGCAGCCATGTTTCTGCTTGTTTCTTGGAGCAAGTTTGATTCCTTCGAATCTCTGGCAGCTCCCTCGGCCCTGCCGAGGGGATGTTGGCTGCTGGCCTAGATCCTCTCACAGTCCCCCCTGAATCCACTCCCCCAAATCTGGGCTAAACCTCTGTGCCAGCACTGTGCTGCTGGGGGGAGGGGGGGGGGCTGTTCATTTCATTCCAGGTGAGGATGTTTAAGGCCAAACCAGCCAGATCTCCTGGCTCCTGCTGCAGGGACTGGGCAGGCAGTGGCCTCCTTGGGTCTCTGAGCGCAACGGGTGAAGGCTAACGGCATTTGGGGCTGTATAAGTAGGGGCATTGCCAGCAGATCGAGGGACATGATCATTCCCCTCTATTCAGCATTGGTGAGGCCTCATCTGGAGTAGTGTGTCCAGTTTTGGGCCCCACACTACAAGAAGGATGTGGAAAAATTGGAGAGAGTCCAGCGGAGGGCAACAAAAATGATTAGGGGTCTGGAGCACATGACTTATGAGGAGAGGCTGAGGGAACTGGGATTGTTTAGTCTCCAGAAGAGAAGAATGAGGGGGGATTTGATAGCAGCCTTCAACTACCTGAAGGGGGTTCGAAAGAGGATGGAGTTTGGCTGTTCTCAGTGGTACCAGATGACAGAACAAGGAGCAATGGTCTCAAGTTGCAGTTGGGGAGGTTTAGGTTGGATATTAGGAAAAACTTTTTCACTAGGAGGGTGGTGAAGCACTGGAATGGGTTCCCTAGGGAGGTGGTGGAGTCTCCTTCCTTGGAGGTTTTTAAGGCCCGGCTTGACAAAGCCCTGGCTGGGATGATTTAGTTGGGGATTGTTCCTGCTTTGAGCAGGGGGTTGGACTAGATACCTCCTGAGGTCCCTTCCAACCCTGATAGTCTATGATTCAAGTTACTGGGATGGGGATTTCCCGGACCGTGCCCCTCAGGCAGGGGCGGGGGGGAATTATGACTAGTGTGACCCTTGCAGGCTCTCTCTGCCACCATGGACATGAAAGGTCCTGCCCAGGTTTGAGGTTTGCTCTGGAATCCCTCCCCCCTTCAGTCCCTTGTTCCAGTTGCCACACTCCACCCCAGAGGTGGCTGCACACCCAGACTAGGGGGCGCCTGCCATGGCCCTCCGCAGCAGCTGAGGTGCAGCCAGGTCAGGGCGATGGTGCTGTGAGTGGGTCACTCCCGGGGCTGGCAGCGGGGCGAGGGGGGGGGCATAGCTGGCACCAGGCCACGCATTGGCTCCCAAGCCTCCTGATTGCAAACCCACCTCCATGGTGCTGCGGCGTCTCCCCCGTCCCCCTCTGGAGGAGCTGGGCCGGGCCTGGCAGCTGGAGTTAAAGGCCGGAGTGGTGGGGTCCCTTCCGGCAGAGGCTGGTGCCCTGACAGTGTCGGCTCCCCAGCGTGGCCCTGCTCGGGTGGAGGCACTGAGGGGGGGGCTGGCTAGGTCCTGTGTGCCCCAGTGGAGTCTGGGCCCCCGAGGGCTCCGAGCCCCTTTCCTCAGGGGCCCGCTCCTCTGGCGGATGCCTGGCCTCCCAGCGGGCACAGCACCTGGGCACACCCCAGCGCTAACGGGCCTCGCTAGATGGGGGGGCGCCGGGGGGCCCCTCGAAGGCCTGGGCAGAGCAGCGAGGCCTGGTGTCGTTTTGGCTTCTGCCACTAGATGGGGGAGAGGCCCCGCTACAGAGGGAGCCGAATTGCGGGTGGCGGCTTTTCTGGCACTTAAACTAGTCGAGTCAGCAGCTTGGCCGCCAGCCCGGGGGCCGGGGCGGGGGGGGGAGGAAGGCAGGCGGTTGCCCAAGCCCTCAGGAGCACTTGGGATCCCTCAAACGCTTGCAAGTGTGGGCCCGGCTTCCCCTCTGGGTTACAGCCCTGGGCTGAGTGTGGGGTTCTCCCCACGCGTGGCAAGGCCCCCCCGGGCCGCGAGCTGCCATCGCTGTCCAGTCACCGTTATCCCAACGCTCGCGGGCCCAGGCGCCCTCGCCCGCAGGCCACGGTTCCCCCGGGCAGGGCTGGCTCCGCGGCTCGCCTGGCTCTGTTGTGACCTGGCAGCGCTCGGGGGGTGCTGGGAACCAGCCCAGCCCTTCGGCATCCCAGGGCCACAGCCTCTCCATCCTCCCTGGGCCAGCCCAGCCGTCCTGGCTAGCGCACGGGCTAAAATCTTCCTCCGTTGGCACCAGACCGAACAGGGGCTGATGGCTGAGCTGCCGGGGGCGCTACAGGCACTCAGCCCCCGCCACGCTGGGCTCTGGTTTGGGTGTAGTCGCCCCGGGGAGGACAGAGAGCCGCAGGCGCAGAGGACGGAGCCTTTTGTCTGTGGCTCTCCCATAAACCCGGCCCCGGGTGGCTCCGGCTGCCTGGCCTGTGACTTGGGCGGCTGGGACGTGCCCACACCCATAGCCAAGCTGGCAATGCCAGCGCCCCAGCTGAGTGGCCAGGGACTGAGGGGGGGAAAGGAAGTGTGAAATGTTGGATCCGTCCCCTCAGGCTCATTTCAGCTGGGGCTGTAATGTCCCCATCAGGGCTCAGGCGCTGAGCGTGGCTGCCCCGGGCCTCGTGGAGTCCAAGGCCGGCAGGGACCGGCGGGTTGGTCCAGGCCAGGAGTTCTCAACCTTTTCCTTTCTGAGGCCCCCCCCCACGTCCCCCCATGCTATAAAAACTCCACGGCCCACCTGGGCCACAATAGCTGGGTTTCTGCACATACAAGCCAGGGCCGGCATTAGGGGGGTAGCGTGCAGGACAATTGCCTGGGGCCCCACCCCACAGGGGCCCCCACAAAGCTAAATTGCTCAGGCTTCGGCAGGGCTCAAGGCCCTGGGCTTCGGCTTTCGGCCCTGGCCCCAGTGAGTCTAATGCCAGCCCTGCTTGGCAGCCCCCCTGAAACCTACTCACAGCCCCCCAGGGGGCCCCGGCCCCCTGGCTGAGAACCACTGGTCCAGGCTGCCCAGGCCAGAGCCCTGCCCCCAGTAGCCCCCGGAGCAGCTGTTAGAGGGGGGGCTCAGCATGGGGCGCTCTCCCCTCGCAGCCAGTGCTGGCCCCAATTTGCCCCTGCAGCTCCAAGACCAAGAGCAGGTCCCCCCTGCCCCCGGCAGGGCTGCGGTGGTGGAGCGGGGGCTGGAACTCCGCTGCTGCCCGCCAGAGAGCTGCAGGGGGAGCGACTGCGCCTGGGGGGGCTGCAGCCGCCCCCAGGGATTCAGTAAATGGAATCCCTCCGCCTTCCGGCGCTGCCCCGCCCAGGCACTTACCCGCCGGGCGCAGGCCATGGCAGTGGCCCAGCAGGGAATTGCACGAGCCCATTAGCGAAAGGGAGAGAGCAGCCCGTCGATAAAACTCATTTGGGGGGAGGCGAGAATCCCCTGGGAAACCAGGCTCTTCCCTCCCCTCCCAGCAGCGCTGGCCCAGCCCCCCCGCCCCCGTTCCACCCAGCCCAGCCCAGCGCTCTCCCCAGCTGGGGTGTGGTCCTGGACCTCCAGGCCTCCATCCTCGGCCCCCTCCCCTCTGCCCAGCGATCCCTCAGCCCCCTCCTGCCTGCGGCGAGGCCCGCTGGTCCCCAGCTCTCCTGAGCCGGCCCAGCCCAGTTCTGCTGCCTGTGCCGAATGGCCAAAAACCCGCTCCCTTGTTAGCCAGAGGGTGTGCCCGGCTGGGCAGTGCTGGATCGAATACCCCCTGTCCCTGCCTGGCACCGCTGGGCATCTCTCCCTGTACCCGTGCAGCCCGGCATGGGGCTGCCCCTGCCCCACCCCCCGCCCCCGATAGCTGTGCACTCCCCAGGCCCCCTGCACTCCGAGGTGGTGGCTGCTTTGCCATGAGGTGTCGGGTCATGCCCAGCCATCTGGGCAGACAAAGGGGGCTCTTAGCAGCTGGGACCATCAAACGAGACGTCTGGAGTTGCCAAAGCGCAGCCTATCACCTCGGCCCCCGGCCCGTTGCTGCATGCTCGGCCTCTCCGGCTTGGCTGCTGGCTCAAACCCAGAGCGGGCTGGCGGGGACCCTCCGGAGCTGCAGGGCTCGCCCCGCCCTGGGGCACCGCTGCCCGGCCACTGGCTCCACACGGGGTTCTGGGCAGGGGGCGATAGGCTGCCGGGCACCCAACTGCTCTGCTGGGGCAGGGGCTGAGCAGGGCCGAGGCCTCCAGTTCTCCGCAGTGCCCGTCCCAGGGGCTGAGGGGAGCTGTGTCTCCAGGGCCTGTCTGCGCCGCGTCTCTCGCCCCAGGGCAGGGCCGGCTCCAGGCACCCGCTAAAGAAGCAGGTGCTTGGGGCGGCCAATACCAAGGGGCGGCACGTCTGGGTCTTCGGCGGCAATTCGGCAGCGGGTCCCTCAGTCCCTCTCGGAGCGAAGGACCTGCCGCTGAATTGCCGCCAAAGAGTGGAGCGGCGCGATCACACTGCCACGGTGCTTTTTTTTTTTTTTTTTTGGCCGCTTGGGGCAGCAGAAAACCTGGAGCCGGCCCTGCCCCAGGGGCCCAGTTAGTGCTCGCCAGGGGGGTGTTTAAAGGGACAGCGGTTGAGGGACGGGGACCGGCACCACTTTTCCCTGCCTGCCCCACGTGGGCCTGTCTGAAGGCGTCAGCACCCCATGGATTTCTGCGCCGAAAGTGGAATGAACCCCTGGGGCTCCTCCCCGGGTGCTGTCCATGGCCCCGCCGGGAGCGGCCGGCAGAGCCCCACACGCTTGGGCTGGTAGCGTTTGGAACGCCCTGAACGGCCCCCCTCTGCATCCCCTTAGCTCCTGGGGGCACCAGCCCTGCTCCCTGACCCTCGGGGCCAGCCGGCTCCATCTCTCCGCACCGCCCCATCCTCAGGCACGTCACGTTCTCGACGCTGGGGCGGAGAGGGAGGCCGGGCCTCTCAGCAGGGCTCCCCGGGGTGGAGCTGCTGTCGCCCAGCTCAGTACCTCCTGACCCACCCTAGCACCTTCTCTGGCTGCGCCTGGCCCAGCTTGGCCTCCCCCTGTGCGGATCCATCCCCCCCCCCCCCCCGATCCCGACAGCCCGCAGCCCGGCCTCCCCCCCGGCTGAGACCCACCCGGACAGCCTAAACACCTCCCCCCACCCGCCCCTCCTGCTTCAGCTCCTTGCACCCACCCTGTGGTTCTCCCCCTCCCCCTAAGGATGGTCTTATGGGGCAGGCCCCAGATTGGGCTCAGGAGAGCTAGGTTCAAATCCCTGCTCCGCCCCAGGCTCCCTGGGTGACCTTGGGCCAGTCTCTGCACCTCAGTTCTCCATCCTCTCTGCCTGGCTCCCGGCCCTGACTCAGCCCCTGTGTCCCAGCCAGGAACCGCCCCCCTGGGCCAACGGCACAGCGACCCCGTGGCCCAGACCCCCACATGTGCCATGACGCCTGCAGGAACCCGGCTGCTGACGGGGACGTTGTCGCTGGGTCGCTCCCGGCCCCTTTCTAGTCTGCAGGGCCCGTCTCCAGAGCGGGTGGGAGCGCTTCAGAGCAGCACCGAGCTCCCGGGCTCTATGCAGTGGTATTGACTGCCGCGAATCCCTGGGGCCCACTGTGTATTGGGCAGCAATGACAAGGGCGCCCCCTAGCTATGGGTGTGGGGCTTTGAGAACCTGCTTGGCGGATTCTGCCGCCCCTTGATTCCAGCAGCCCATGTCTCTCTGGAGGGTCCCCCCCTTGCTGGCTGGACGGCTGCAGGCCACTTTGGGGGGGGGGGGGTCATGCAGCCCCCGTGACACATGGCTTTCCAAGGGGCAGGGGTGCCCTGGCCGCGAGCTCTCCCCTGCACCCGCATTGCAATGCACGGTGTCCTGCCTGGGGCTGACTCCACACCACAGGGCATCTCCTGCCCTCCAGCAGCGCTGAGGTGAGCAGATCTGCCCCTCGGGCCCGGCCCTCTCCCTCTCCCCGCTGTGTCATTAGCCGGCTGGGCTGCCTTCCATTAGGGGTGGATTGCATCAGCGCAGCAGAGAAAGGAGCTGGAAAACAAAGCTCCCCCAGGGGCCGTAGCCCCGGCTTAGCAACACGCTGTCCCTGGGGGGAGCTGAGCCAGCTAATGCTGCCTGGAAGAGGGCGGCGAAGGCAGCGTTTGCTGGTGGAAGGGGCCCCGATCCCTGCCGGCCTGCAGCTGTGTTCTCGGCCCCTTCTTGTGCCAGCCGGACCCAGGACAGTGCCCCCCCACACACTCCCCCCGTGTCTCCCCCCATCTCTGGGCCCCCTGGGCGTGGGCTGCAGCCGTTGGTGAATGCACCCTGGTTATAGGACAATCCCAGTGCAAGCCATTGGCTCGCCCTGCCCATGCCCCCCAGCTTGCGAAAAGACCAGGGGTCTCCAGGCCCCCAGCCCCTGACGGCTCAGCCCGGGGCCCCCACTGCTGTTGAGGGGCCCAGCAGTGCAGCACTCGGGGGCTACGGAGCTGTGCTGCTCATTCTCTCACCACGGGGCCCCATTCTGGTCACGCGGCCCCGGGGCGGGTGGGATCCAGTGGGGTGCGTAAGCCCCTGAGAAAGGGCTGGTGACACCCCACCCCCCAACCCCCGAGCTGGCCCCTGCGCTCTAGCTAGGGTTACGGTGTCCTGCTACGTACAGCCGGTGCCCATGCGCTCGGTGGCAGGAGCGTTTCCAGGGTGGCTGCAGGGGGGGGCGGACAGCCCCCCTTCTTCACTAAAGCGCTGGCTCTGAGCAGCCCTGCATTGGCTACTCTGGAAGGAGCCACTGGCTCCACGTGTGACGAAGTGGCGGGGGGGTTCTTGTTTTCGGTGGGGTTTCAATGGTTTGCATGCGGGGGGGTGGGTATGGGACTCAGTTTCCCTGGGTGTTACTGGTTTAACGAGGGGAGGGGGAGTTTGTTGTTACAGAGGACCGGAGAGGGAACGTGGGACCCCAGCCGATGGCCTGGAGGATGGATATCCCAGCGACCGGACCCGGAGACCCAGCTCAGGAGTTGCAGCCGGTTCTGGCCAGTGGGAGGACAATGGGCTGCAGAGTGAGGACCCAGTGACCTGACCAGCCGGTTCCAGCCAGAGGACAGAAGCGAGGAGAGGAGGCCCCAGTTTATGACCCTGTTTACCCGGAGAGAAGACAATGGACAGAGACGGGGCCTGGGACCGGGGATCTCAGATGCCCAGCTGGGAAGCAGAGGGGCTCGGGGCTGGAGACGGGGAGCAGGCAGAGCCCACCTGGATGCAGAGAGACTGGGATGTGCTGGGCTGAGGGAGGCCAGGCCTGAGGCCCTGAGAGTTTCCTTTGCTGTGTTCAACTCTCAATAAACCCTCCTGTTTTATGCTGGCTGAGAGTCACTCCGGGCTAGAGAACAGGGTTGCATCAACCCCTTCGGGGGTGGAGGCCTGGGGGGTCCAGAGCGAGGGGACTCCCTGAGGGGGCCCACGGCAGAGACAGACATGCTAAGGCTCAGAGAGGTGCGGATCCAGGAGATGGAGGGGCCTGACCCCAGGAGAGAGTGGACCCCCGAGAAGGGCTGTCTCACTAACAGGGGCACCCCCCACGGACCGCACGGGGCCAAGAGTGGGCACGATCTGTGAGTCCGTGACACCATGTCACAGCCACTTGGTTATGCCTGGCGAGGCCAGGGCAGGGGAACACATGGGCTCAGAGGCCGGGGATGGTCGGGGGGGCTTGCCAGAGGCTTCCCTTCTCATGCGGCTCCCCCCGGGAAGGGGTGCCCTAGCGGGGCAGGAAAGGATGCCATAGGAAGCGCTGGAGATGGGTCCCAAAGCCCACTGGCCTGGATGCGAATCTTTCCACTGCCTTTGAGCCAGTATCCGGGGCCATCCGAGGGGCCAGAACCGCCACTGGGCCTTTATTCTGCGCCCGCCCCTGCGGCATCAGGGCGCCCTGCACCAGCGTGAGCAGAACGGTGACCAGCATTTGGCCCATATCCTCGCCCCTGGCACCGAGGGGGGGTTAGTGCAGAGCTGTGTGCATCGCGCTGGGATGGGGGCGGCGCGAGGGTCCATCCCTACAGGGCCTGTTCCACTGCCTGGCCCCGGCCCCCTGAGAAAGCTCCTTCCCCCTCCCCAGCAGACAGCTCCAGTGTGCCAGCGGGGGGAGTTGCCGGGGGCCCTCGAGGTCCCGGAGAGGGCTGTGAGCGGGAAGGTGGTGGTCAGCCCCTCGGCCGGCGTGGCCGGGCTTCGCTCCCACGCAGTCAATGGCATGTGCGAGTCACCCAGCCGGGGGCTGATCCGGGGCTAGCCAGGGGATCGGAGTGGGTGATTGGAAGGCTCAGCCCAGGGCTGTGGGTCACTGGGCCGTGCGTGAATGTCGGGGCTTCTAGGAAGCATGGGGGGGATCAGGGCGTTTTGGCCAGGCCCTCAGGAGCCCATGGGCTGGGCCTGCCAGGGTCAGAGGAGCCGTGTTCTGACATGGGACGAGAGGCTCTGAGCAGGTCCCCCAGCACCGCCACGCCTGGGCGCTTGCTTTATCTGGGCCTCTGCGCGAAGGCAGGAAAATCCCCCTCCCCAGCTAAGCGAGGGGGGGATGCAGGCCACACACGGGGCTTCAGGGCTCGGGGCAGGAGACGGGACACAGGGCTGGAACGAGGCAGTCTCAGGACAGAGCTGGCAGGGAGCGCGGGGACAGGAGCGCAGATGCACCTGGGGCTGGGGGAAGGGGGGCAGCATGTGAGGCGAGACAGCAGAAACCAGCAGGCCCTGGAGGAAGGCACCTGCCTGGAGCGGGACTCCAGCGCCTGGCCAGCCTCTCTCCTGCCTCGAGAGGGTGACACAAAGCTAACGAATGGCACGAGTTCTTCCACATCTCCCCCTCCAGCGGGCAGCACCCTGGGGCCAGGCTCTGAGCATGCAGCTGCGGTTTGCATCTGACGCTGGGGAGAGGCAGGGCTGGGGAGGGCAGCGTCCTGCAGGATGTCACGTTATTGATTTGAACTGGGACCATATAGAACATGGTTGCAACCAAAGTCCTGCAGTGGCACCAAATCTTGTATAAAGGGGGTCAAATGGGGTGTCTAAGACAAGGTTATGGTTAGCTGGTTATGATTATGCTGTCTATATGTGTGTATCAATTTTGTAGTTGAAGTTATGAATATTGGCTCTAGATTGTCTGTATTTCAAACTTATGCTATGCTTCTGGGTGACATCCCAGACAAGCTGGGATTAGCTCTGCCTAGCCTGCTTGATGGCCCGTTAAGGACCATCAGCTACACAATTGACCCATTGAGAGAAGGCAGATACGCCTTGTAACACAGCAAAGTATGCAGGAACTGGCCCATGTGACTCCAGACTCCATTTTGCTGTAATTTTCTACAGTAAGGACAAAGAGGTGATCTTACACCTGGAAAAGACTATAAAAGGCTGATGCCTCATCTCCATCTTGTCTTCAATCCTGCTTCTTACCTCTGGAGGGACTTTGCTACAAACTGAAGCTCTGAACAAAGGACTGAGGACCCATCCCAGCTGGGGATGTTCCAGAGACTTGATTTGAACTTGCAGTTTATTCCATCGCTGCTGCAAGCCTGAACCAAGAACTTTGCCATTCCTGTATGTCATTGATTCCATTTAACCAATTCTAACTCTCATCTCTATCTTTTTCCTTTTATGAATAAACCTTTAGATTTTAGATTCTAAAGGATTGGCAACAGCGTGATTTGAGGGTAAGATCTGATTTGTATATTGACCTGGGTCTGGGGCTTGGTCCTTTGGGATCACGAGAACCTTTTTTCTTTTACTGGGGTATTGGTTTTCATAACCATTTGTCCCCATAACGAGTGGCACTGGTGGTGATACTGGGAAACTGGAGTGTCTAAGGAAATTGCTTGTGTGACTTGTGGTTAGCCAGTGGGGTGAGACCAAAGTCCTCTTTGTCTGGCTGGTTTGGTTTGCCTCAGAGGTGGAAAAACCCCAGCCTTGGGCTGTAACTGCCCTGTTTTAAGCAATTTGTCCTGAATTGGCCCTCTCAGTTGGGTCCCGCCAGAACTGCATCGTTACACAGGGATCTCAGCCCGTGGCCTCGCCAGCTCTCCCGCCCGCTGCAGGGAGGGGAGACCACTGGGCCAGGTGGGACTCGGCCGCTGAGGGCTCCGGAGGAGATGTGGGACCCCTCTGGGGTAAGGCTCTGAGGAAGGGCCAGAGCCGTTCCCAGGCATTTTCTCCCCCCACTGATCAACAGGGGCCGCACATGGCCGCGCTGCTATGGATGGGAGCATCGGCCAAGGCAGAGTCTGTCCCGGGGAGCTCCCGGGCCACGTGGAGAAGACAGACAAAGGGGCGGGGCAGGGGGACTCATCCAAGGTCCCGTAGCAGCAGAGCCAGGGTTGGTTCCCAGCCCTGTGTCCAGCGTGCGCTGAGCTCAGGGCACGCACATGCCCAGAAAAGTGCCCTGTGCATGCACCTGTCGGGAGCAGTGGTGGCCCCTCGGTGGTGGTGCTGGATACGAAAGGGCTTGAGGGGAGGCAAAGAGTTAACTTGCCTGTCCGTCCCTCCTCCCTCCCCCCCGAACCCCGGCCTCCCAGGATATGGATTTATCCAGGGTTGGGCGGGCAGCGCAGCCCAGTGCCGCCTCCTCCTGTCTATCTGGCCCCGTGAGCTCCCAGAGGGGCCACACGCCAGGCTCTGCCCCCTCTCTGCAGCATGGGCAGGGCGGTGCCAGTCCTAGAGACATGCTGGACCGCAGACACCCACAGCCTGGCCTGGCGGAGAGAGGGAGCTGCGCTCGCTGAGATGGGCTAGGGGCTGCTCCAGGCCGGCACCATCTAGCCCCCTCGGCTCACAGATCCCACAGCACCCCATGGATCTCTCTCCATGTGTGACGTGGCACAGGAGGGCCAGGCACTGCCCCACGCTTGCCAGGTCTCATGATCTGACCCGCATGGGGGTGGTTCTGGCCCCTGCTGCAGGCGGGTCGGTGCTGGGGCAAAGAGCTGCAGTTTTGGGGTGGCAGCGAGGGCCAGGCAGGGCCAGGTGGCCTAGGGGAAGAGGCACTAAACTGCAAGCCCAGAGTCCCGTGCGTTCCAGTCTCAGTGCCTCTGCTGGCTGCTAACAACGCTTCGGTGCATTTCATAGCCCCTGTTAGGTGCCACGTCTCATGCCGCTGCCTTGGCAAGGGGTCGCGCTTGTTCCCCTACTCCCATGATAAACCTGTCAACAGCTTGCGCGAGGCTTCTCTGGGCAGAGCTGGGCACAGAGCCCGGATTCTGCCAGCCCAGCCCAGCCCAGCCTTTCCCGGGGACGGGCAGCGTCGGTGCTTACGTGACCCACACCGACATAGAGTGACTGGGTCTTGCTCTGCAAAGCACTTCGGGTACAGGCTTATGAGGGACTCAGAGGCATTCAGGGGCCTCGGCCGTGCCATGGAGCTGGTGATGGGTTTCTGGCCCAAACACGGCCATTGTTACATTTGCTGTGTGCAACCACTAGACCACACACTGCCAGGCCCAGAAAGCAGGAATCCCGCTGACAGCCTGTAACGCTCCCCCGTGTGGTCTGCCTCACCCAGAGGAGAGCAGCATGCCTTCCCTACACCTCTGCCGCCTGTCGTGGGGATCAACACTGTCTCCTTGTTCCCTTGGGCTCTCCCACTGTCTGCCTCCATCTGTTGTCTCTCGTCTTGTGAGCGCTTTGGGACAGGAGTGTGTTTGTACCGCAGTAGCGCAATCAGGCCATTGGCCATACTGGATGCTTTGGTAACACACATAACCAATAATCCTGTAGTAGAGGGGGCTGAGATCTGTGTGGGGTAGATTTGAGGGTTCAAACCTTGCATGTGTGGGCGAAAAAACACATGGCTGCCTAAATGTGAGTGTGTGACCCCCCAGAATCGCTGTCGGTAGGATCTGAGATTGCAAAACTTCTTAGCTGGGTGTTGTGCTCATAGCTGCACCGCTGTTGTGTTATGATGGTTTATGTGGAGCTGTGCCTTTAAGAACCGGGGCAGCTGAGAGTGTTTGAGCGAGAGGGCAGTGTGTGGGAGACTCGCCTGCATGAGCTCTGGAAAGGTCAGCCCTGGATTTAATCGCCTGGTCACCCCAGACAGCAGCCACCGTCTCCAAGGCGAAACACTAGCGCGTCTGGGGACTGGCTGCGCTGGGTGTTGCTAACGAGCTCCAGAGCCGTTCACCGTCAGGTGACCTGGCTGAATCCAGCTCCGCCGCGGATGGAAGTTGTTCCCATGCAATGGAAGCTCAGCAGCCCCTCTATGAGGTGAGTTTGTGAGGTCCCAGCCCCCCAGGTCGCTAACTCCCCCTCACGGGTTGCACTTGAGCGTGAGCTCTTCAGGGCCTGTGTTTGTACAGCGCCTAGCACCGTGGGGCTCAGAGCTCGGCTTCCCTAGACATTTGTGAGTTGGCCACTGTGTCATTGACACACCCATTGGGGGCGGGGCTGGGGATTCACCAATCAGGAGACAGCCCAAAGACACCAGGGAATCTTTTATCTCAAAACAATCTCCCGAGTTCTGGGCCAGCCTCCTGCGGGGGCGGGGGGTCTCTCTCGCCTAGTGAGACCTGCTGGGTTTGACAAGCCTAGATCTGTGGTCCCGGGATGCTGCTCCTTCCCCGGCTGGTGGGGGGCTTGTTTGCCCCGCAGCAGGGACACTGTTCCTCGCGGGCAGGCTGAGCTCTGGGGAGATGACAGAGCCCTGTCCTGCTTCCCGTGGCCGAGACTGCCAGCCGGCACCTTGCTGCTGGGTCTCGGGTGACGCTTTTGGGCAGTGGTTTGCCGTCTGCCCCATTCTGGGTATTGAGGAGCAAAACCCTTCTGCAGTCACTTGGTCTGTCTCCTGCTGCCGTGCCAGTCTGGGAGACTCTCCCTGTGCTCCCCTGCCAGCTTCCTTTCCCAGGCCTGCAGTGAGGCCCCTGGCCCTGGCTGGCAGCTCTGCCCATCTCTCCCCTGAGCTCCCAGGGCATCTCCATCCCCCCATCTCCAGCATCTGGTCTGCCCCGCGCTGAGGGTGCCAGCGCTCTCCCCATCTGATTCCCCCTCCCTCCGGGCCGTTCCTCTGCCACCCACACCATCTCTGCTGGCTCCTGGCAGGAGGACCAGGGCAGAAAACCCAGCGGGTCTCCCTTCCCTGCCTCATACCAGCCGAGTTCTCAGCAAGAACCAGGAGAAGGTGATCTCGCCTCTTGGCCCACCGCATTCGCTGGTGCCTACCTGAGGCTGCCCCTCGCTGGCTGGGGCATGGAAATCACGTGATTGGGCGATGAACCCTCCAGGGCACAAGCCACCCCGTAACTGCCGGGGTCAGGAAGGAAGGCCCCTAACCTCTCGCTGCTTCGGCCTTGGGCTGCAGCCGGGCCCTGGCGTTTTCTGGGAGAGCCCTGGGAAATGACAGCAGAGTCCCAGGTCGCTAAATCTCCCTTGACTGCTCCATGGAGTTTGATTAAATAATGCCCACCTCCTCGCCCTGCCCGGGGGGCACTGACCACCCACTGCAGGCCCCTGTGCCCGGCACCGCCAGCCCCTCAGCCTGCCCAGTGAGGGGGGAGAGCTGGGGGGTGGGGGAGTTGCGGCTCCTGAAGCCCCTGTCCCCCGGGGCTGGGCCTGCTGTCCCGAGCTCACCCCACAACCGACGCTCCTGTTCCCTGGGAGCTGGGCCAGGTGCCCCATTCCCAATGTGCCCTGGCAGGCAGGCTCACGGTGCCACTCAGGCTTGGCCCACCCCAGGGCACGGCCCCACGCCACTCGCTGAAGTTTGGCCTGCCTGCCCCCCGTCGCGGAGCCGACCCTGCCTGGCGCTGCAACCCCGTGTGTCAGGTCTCACCGCCCGGAGGGGGAGCCAGGCCCAGCCCCATGGGCCAGCAGCAGAGCCAGGAACTTTACCCAGGTCCTTTGCACCCCAGGCCTGTGCCTTAGCCACGGACCTCCCTTCTTCTCCAGCCCCCTTTGCCTGGCAGCGGACGGGTGCCAGCAGTTCAGCCGGGTGGGCTGGTGCAGCCCGTTCCCTGCGGCTGGAATTGTATTTTTCAAATGACACGGCTCTCCCCGCAGGGGGACCTGAGCGCTGGGACGGTGAACAGAGCGAAGGGCTGAGAATCTCTCCTTCCGGCCTGGCTGGCTGGTGGGGCCAGGACCCCTTTCGGCTGGGCTGGGGCACAGAACTAGGGATCCCTCTGGGGAGCTTGGCTGTCGGCGCCCGGGATCTCCGAGCCCTCTGGCCGGGTGCAGTGGCCCGGGTGTGGGGTGCAGCAGAAGCTCCTTTCCCGGTAGAGCATCCCTATTAATCGATGGTGCTGTGTCAACAAACAACCCTCTCTAGAACTGATCCCTGCGCGACGTTCCCCAGGGCTTTGCCCAGGCTAGTGCTAAAGACCCCAACCAACAGGGCTCCCACCCCTTCTGTACGGAAACAATCCCAAAGCCAGCGACTTCTCCTGCCAGGAAACAATCTGACATCTGGCCAAAGTGTTCCCATCTCAGCCCGTTACTTCCTGGCCAGAACCCCACGTCCCCCTCTAACTCCCTCCCTCCTGGGGGTGCAGGCCCCTCACACGCCCCTAGTCTGGGATCGCAGCTCTTGCTTAGCTAATCCAGACTGATTCATTCTTTTCAGCTTTCCTCCCAAACCGGTCCCACCAGCATCCTCTCCCTGACCCCGCTTCCATAGACTCATAGACGTTAAGGTCAGAAGGGCCCATCATGATCATAATCTGACCTCCTGCACAACGCAGGCCACAGAATCTCACCCACCCACTCCTGTAACAAACCCCTGACCTATGTCTGAGCTATTGAAGTCCTCAAATCGTGGTTTAAAGACCTCAAGGTGCTGAGAATCCTCCAGCAAGTGCCCCGTGCCCCACGCTGCAGAGGAAGGCGAAAAACCTCCAGGGCCTCTGCCAATCTGCCCTGGAGGAAAATTCCTTCCTGACCCCAAGTATAGCGATCAGTTAAACCCTGAGCATGTGGGCAAGACTCACCAGCCAGCACCCAGGAAAGAATTCTCTGTAGTAACTCACATCCCACCCCATCTAACATCCCATTACAGACCACTGGGCATATTTACCGCTAATAGTCAAAGCCAAAATGAGGCTATCCCATCATACCATCCCCTCCATAAATTTATCAAGCTTAGTCTTGAAGCCAAATATGTCTTTTGCCTCCACTACTCCCCTTGGAAGGCTGTTCCCAGAACTTCCCTCCTCTTCTAATGGTTAGAAACCTTCGTCTAATTTCAAGTCTAAACTTCCTAATGTCCAGTTTATATCCATTTGTTCTTGTGTCCACATTGGTACTGAGCTTAAATAATTCCTCTCCCTCCCTGATATTTATCCCTCTGATATATTTATAAAGAGCAATCATATATCCCCTCAGCCTTCTTTTGGTTAGGCTAAACAAGCCAAGCTCTTTGAGTCTCCTTTCATAAGACAGGTTTTCCATTCCTCGATCATCCTAGTAGCCCTTCTCTGTACCTGTTCCAGTTTGAATTCATCCTTCTTAAACATGGGAGACCAGAACTGCACCCAATATTCCAGATGAGGTCTCACCAGTGCCTTGTATAACGGTACTAACGCCTTCCGCCAGGGAACGCCGTGCCCCGGCACCAAGGCACTAGTCAGCCTCTCCCCGGAGAGGGCTGGAGGAATGGCCGGACGGGCTCAGGGTCCCGTCTGTGATGGGCCAGCGCCGGCTGCTGCAGAAGGTGCGAGAACCCTGCAGTAGCAGGTGTGGGCTAGTCTGCCGCCAGGAAGGTCTCACCCTGAGAGTTCAGTTTAAACTCTGGTGCATGAGGCAGCCTCTCCCTTCGAGCAGGGTCATTCCCTGGGGCAGCCCTGGTCAGTCTTGTCCATATCAATGCCCAGTCCCTCGTAGGCTGCGTCTACGCCAGAATCGCTGGAGTGCTGCAGTGCAGACACTTCCGACCGCGACTTCCATCGCCGCAGGAAATCCGCCTCTCCGAGGGGCAGCAGCTAGAGCCGTGGGAGAATTCTTCCAGCCACCTGGCAGTGCCCGCACTGGGGTTTCAGTGCACGCTGGCCAAGCCGTGTTCCCCCCCAGGGCTGCTCTGCAGAATTGGGTCGGTTTAGCGACACCGTCCTGGGGGGGAACACGGCTTGGCCAGCGTGCACTGAAACCCCAGTGCGGGCACTGCCAGGTGGCTGGAAGAATTCTCCCACGGCTCTAGCTGCTGCCCCTCGGAGAGGCGGATTTCCTGCGGCGATGGAAGTCGCGGTCGGAAGTGTCTGCACGGCAGCACTCCAGCGATTCTGGCGTAGACGCAGCCTACGAGGGACTGGGCATTGATATGGACAAGACTGACCAGGGCTGCCCCAGGGAATGACCCTGCTCGAAGGGAGAGGCTGCCTCATGCACCAGAGTTTAAACTGAACTCTCAGGGTGAGACCTTCCTGGCGGCAGACTAGCCCACACCTGCTACTGCAGGGTTCTCGCACCTTCTGCAGCA
>NC_048302.1:138446611-138469805 GCF_013100865.1 Trachemys scripta elegans
GGGGGGCGCGTTGGGGTCCCTTTAGCCCGGTGGATCGGGGGGCGCGTTGGGGGTCCCGCTCCCCGGGCGGGTCTCAGGGGCTGCTCCCTGCCCCGGCGCTGCCCCTCGCCCCCCGCCGCCGGCTCCTCCCCGGAATGATGTCAGCCTGCCCGGCTCCGGCCCCCGCCTCCCCCCGGCCGCCCTCCCCGGGGAGGAGGCGGCGGCATGGCCCGGGTCGGCCAGGCCGGCCGGGGACGGGGCCGCCCGCGGGCGCAGAGCGGCGGCTGCCCGGGGGCCGGGCCGGCGGCGGCGGCGGGGCGGCTGGTGCTGCTTCTGGTGCTGCTGCCCGGCGAGGGCCGGAGGAGCCGCAGCGGCAGGAGGCGGAGGGGAAGCGGCCGGCCCAGCGCTCCGGCCCCCCGGCTCCCCCCGGGAGCGCCCGCCGCCGAGCGCCGAGCCCGCGGCCCCCGCCTGGATGGTAACCAGCGCCGGCCCCGCTCCGCGCCCGCATCCCGGCTCCCCCCATCCCTCCGCCTGCCTCCTCCCCCGGCCCCGCCGCTGGGATTTCCTGCCCTGCTCGGCTTCCCCCCCTGCGCAAACCCTGCCCCTCCCCGCCGCTGATTTGCACTTGGCGGCTGCTCCTCTCGCCAACTTCCCTGGACCTCCCGCCCCCCAGAACCAGCCCTCGCTCCGCTTGGAAACGACGCGCCCAGAGGCGGCTGCCCCGGCTGGAACCCGAGGGGCTCCTGGGCTGTGGCTGGGGGGGACACTGGCCTGAGCCTGCCCTGGACCCCGAGCCCTGGGCTGCTCTGAGCTGGGCTCTGGGGAGTCGGACCCCCACCCCCTTCTCTAGCCTTTTCTATAAGTTTGGCCAAACTTTTGGTGTCCATTGCTTCAGTGGAGCCTCCATCCCTCCTGTCTCCCCCCGGGAGGTGGCCTGGGGGCGCTGCGGGGCGAGCTGATCCCCCCCCCCCTTCCCCTTTCAAAGGCTGTTTTGATGTTCTCCATCCAGGAGGGTCTCCCCAGAGGAGGGCTGACCATGAAAGAAGAACCCTTGACCAGTGGACTGACATCCGTAAGGTCCTGGATGCAAAGCGCTGGGATCCTGGATGCCAACACGGCAGCCCAGAGGTAAGGGACCAGCCTGCCCCAGCCCTGACACTTCACAGCAAAACAAGCTGTCATCCCACTGCTCTGGGCGGGCACACATCTCCTCCCAGAGCCAGACCCCGACCCCCGGGAGCCCAGCCTGGACCCGCCAGACCAGCACAAACCTGGCCCACAGCTTTATGCTAGAGGGGGAGTGTGTTTATGTAGGAAAGTTGGGAATTTTATTCTAATTGGCGTCTTTATTGTTTGAGCTGGTTGGTGAGGAAACCGCCAAAGAAGTAAATACTGAGGCTTCCTAGAAGGAGAATTAACTAAGAGGAATTTCAGAGCCCAATTCTTATTGTTCTTCCTACATTTTATCCTTCTGTCTTCCCTCCCCCCTCAAGTTTGGGAGGTTTAAAATTACCAGCGTTTTGTTGAAGCGCCTTCTGCCTAGTGATGATAAACCATTTAAACCTGTTCTGATACCAAGGAGACCAGAGAGAGAAATGCACTTTTGGGGGTTGTTCTTAAAGCTGTGAAAAGCGTCAGAACTTGCAGAAATATAAATGCTTTCAGATGTATCTCTCAGCAGAATCATAAAGGATTTCGATTGGAAATGACAAGGGAGATCAGCTAACATTATTAAAAACAATCGGGGTTGTATTTCCTTTCCCCAGGCAGTTGGAAAGTGTTTTGAAATTAACACTTCTGGCTGAAATGGCAAAACTGTTGCAAAGATAGCTGAGGATCTCCAAGATGCAGGAAAATTTGTTCCTTTTTCCCCCCACTCCTCCTTTGCCTAACACCCACAGTTTTGAAACTTCAGATCCATGACTCTAATTGTCAGGGAAAGTTCTCAGGACTGGTGGATGTGTGGGGACTGGTTTGGTTTGGTTTTTTAATTGGTGACTTTATTGATGTTCCCTACCAGGATCGTGGATTTTAATGTGGAAATTTAGAAGCGTGGCAGGCGTTACTTTTCAGGTTTCTAATGCACAAATAGACACCTCTCTTTGTTGTGTAGGATGGCGACAGCTACCTACAGTGGACCTGACTTCATCCCCTTAGATTGTTTCTGTACGTTGCTAAACAGGACTATGTGAATCCTATGTCTTTGTGCTTGGAGGACATAGATGTTTGCTTCTTTTGATTTCAATTGTTTTTTTTATTGATCCTTGAACGTTCCCAAAGCTTTGATTTCTGCTCTCCTTTAACAATGACTTTAGTTCAGTTACGCAGAGGGGAAATTGAGATTATGAAAATAATGTGCATTAGATAATCTGTAAAGTGTGTGTGTGTATAGATAGATAGATAGATAGATGTAATATGATTTAGCATCTCGGTTGTCTTTCCAACTCACTGTCCAGCTGGGTTTTCACAGAAGGAGAGGTGCTGGAGCGCTCGACTTTAGGCAAAATTCCCTAGCCGGGTGTTTTCCTAACGAGGCAGTGAACTTGACCAAACCTTGGTGTAAGCCCTGATCTTAATGTAGCCTTCTTCCCTGCAGCGTGCCGCACAGCAGCTCCTCGGGTGTAGTGTATTTCCCTCTTGCTATTCTGGACTTGGAAACTCACCTCAAACTGTCAAACAGAACTGAAATATCCAGGGTAGAATTGCGGAGGAGACGGTACAAGACCTCTTAGTTCCTGTCTGGTCTATCCCCAAGCTGGCTGTTCCGTTTTCTCTGTTTCCTAATTCTGAGTCTAGGCGAGTTTTAAGCATCAGAAGCAAGCAGGCTGAGCAGGACTTTATTCAATGTATTTGGGGCTGGTGTTTGTGTGGCGGTCCCTGGAGAAATTGGAAAGGCTTATTTTAAAACCCTGTGATCGTAACCATACAAAAGTCATATCTATCTATCTATCCATCCCCAAATACCCCTGTGTCTATCGATCTATCTTATCATAGAATCTCAGGGTTGGAACTGACCTCAGGAGGTATCTAGTCCAACCCCCTGCTCAAAGCAGGACCAACCCCAACTAAATCATCCCAGCCAGGGCTTTGTCAAGCCTGACCTTAAAAACCTCTAAGGAAGGAGACTCCACCACCTCCCTAGGGAACCCATTCCAGTGCTCAACTTAACCTAGTACATTTTTCAGATCCACCTATCGCCTTCCATCCCCGAAGGTTACACTGAGGCACTCACCAGACAAAGCAGGGCAGATTAGCAGGAATTCTGCCCCGTCTCTCTGAAGCACCCCCCAGGTCAGGGCCGGCTCCAGGCACCAGCTTAACAAGCAGGTGCTTGGGGCGGCCAAGGGAGAGGGGCGGCACCTGCGGCAATTCGGGGGCGGCAGGTCCCTCACTCCCTCTAGGAGCGAAGGACCCGCCCTGAACTGCGGCCGCCGATCGCAGTGTTTTTGTTTTTTTTCCCCAATTGCCGCCGATCGCGATCGTGGCTTTTTTTTCTTCTTCTTCCAATTGCTGCCGCCAATCGTGGGTTTTTTTTCCAGACATGCCGGAGCCGGCCCTGCCCCAGGGTGTGCCTGACACCCAGCCACGAGGGCTGTGTGCGGGGCACGGAGGAGAGGGGCGCTCACCGCTGACTGGGGCTACGTTTCTGTAGCTAGCGCCAGGCCCTGCCTCTCCTCAGTGCTATTGGTATTCTGCCCATAGGGATCAGCATCCCCTTCTTCCACTCCTGGGCTTGGTGGGGCCGGTCCCCAGAAGCGTCTTTTAGGCCAGGCAGCCTTGATGGCTGAGGGAATAACCCCCTGCAACCAGGCACAGCAGCGGCCCTTGGAGCCCCACGCCCAGCTCGGAGGCTGGGCTCTGCCCCGTTAGCACTCAGACAGCGCTTTGCAAACACTGAGCAATTAACCCTCCCAGCCCCCTGCCAGGGAGGGGAGGGGCGAAACTCGGATTGAAAAATAAATACCTAACGCAGGGCAGAATGGCGTAGGATGAAAGGGGAGATTTATTCCCCCCCTCACACTGGTTGCAATAACAGGCAGAACCAGACAGATGTTCACAGGGAAACTGACAAATTCCAAGATTCTTCCCCCCCTTTTCGGGGCTCCCATATTGCCTAACCCAACAAAAATTACGCTTAATAAAAGATTTCCAGCCTGGCCTTGTAGCCAAACCCTCCCGCGATCCTGCGAGAGCTCGGGTTGAATTCTGAGGTCAGAGTGGGGAGAAGGTTTGCACTTAGAGAGGTTTCCTGCAGTACCGAATGTGTGTTGGCTTTTGTTTCAGGGATTAACTCTGGTGTCCAGATTAACGCCCGTGGCTAATAATGCTGGTGGGCTCTGCTTGGGGGCTGGGGCTGGGACAATGGGTGCAGAAACACGCAGCAGTTCTTCAAACTGACGCTGTTAGAAAGGCACCGAACCCCTTCGTGGGCGCGGGAGGCTGTCCTTAACTTCGCTGCCTTATCCTGATCCCCAGGCATCCTGGCCCAGATCTCCCTTTCGGCCAGGTCAGCGGAGGGACTAGATCAAAGGCAGGAACAATTTGAGCTCCTGGCTAATTGCACCTGATGGGGATTTTTTTCCCTTCCCCAAGTTGTTCATCCCCCCACCCCCCTTAACTCCAAGGGCTGAGTGATTCCCTCTCCCTGACTGAAGAGCAATTTTACCAGGGCAAAACCACGGTTCCCCCGAGCTGGATTTTCAGCCCAGGGTTTGGATAGAGGCGCTAATTAATCCTTAGGGTTTGGAGAAGCACGTGTGGCCTTTCCAAATGCACCAGCGGGATCCCAGTGCAAGACAATAAGCCATGCACGGAGGGCTAGGGGGAGAGATGAAATGCCCTGGGCCAAACCCTCTGCTAGCGTGAATCAGCAGGGTTCTCTTGACTTCAATGGAGCTCGTCTGGGTCCGTTCACGTGGCGCGTTCTCCAGCGGGGACTTTTGGGCAGGTGGCGCTGGGAAGAGGAGGGCAGGGATGTGACAGAGCCGTGCAGGGAGGGGGGCCGGTGTAGCAGGGGCACTGCGGGACGGGGAAGTGGGCACCGGGCAGGGAATGTGCCAGGGGAGGATACGGGAGGGGCAGAGCAGGGCCGGGCTGTGCAGGGGAGGGGGAGACACCTGAATTTGTTGCAGTGGAAAAGAACAACATCGCTCTCGTATTAAAGCAGATTTAGGCCCTTTACTGATTTACACCCGGCGAGGATCTGGCCCTGTCGGGAGCGTTGTGTACCCGGGCAGCAGGGAGCAGCTCCCCCGAGCAGAGCGTCATAGAGCTGGGGGCTGGCTCTAGCCCCCCCCATTCTGCTGCCACCTCTGAGCTGTGCGCCAGGGGCCTGATCCTGCCTTCCTTGTGTGCCCCCAGCTCCCTGCAGCTCCGCTGGGACCCAGGTCAGCCCTCTGGAGAGGTGCCAAAGACTTCCCGCTCAAGCCCTGGGCGCAAGTCTGGGGTGCTGTGGGTTGAATTAACCCCTGGAGCGCTGAAGGAGGGCTGGAGAAAATGGCCTTTCGGCAAGGTCAGCGGAGGGACTAGATCAAAGGCAGATCCTGTCGCCAGGAACCCCGTTCAGCGCTCTCGCTGGGCTGGTTAACCCGGGCCGACAGCTGAGAGCTGTGCGTGTTGAAACGAGGAGACGGCCAGCACCGGGGAGCAACCGGGCCTGATCTCCAGGGGCAGACCCAGGCCAGCCCAGGAACTAGTCAGGCAGCAGCCCGGGAGCGTGTGTGTCTGGCTGGGCAGTGCCTATCCCAGCCCGCCCCGCGAGAGCCAGGGCAGCTGGGGGCCCAGGTTTCCCTGTGGTCCCCCGTTCCCATCCTCTTGTCTCCCAATGTCTGTACTGACCAGATCCAGCCAGCGCCCGCCACACAGGCGTGGCAGGTGTGGCACACACTGGCAGACCCAGGCGGGAATGTGGGCTGCACGCACATACTCGCTCTCTGCCCTCAGGCAGCTGCCGGGGGCTGCGGTTTGGGTTTGCTCGGGCGCGTCGCCGGGCTCTTTGTGGGAGTCGCTCCGCTCGGGGGCCGGTTATTAAAAGTAAAGTCACACAAGTCGCCACCTGCAAAGACCCGTTAGATCCCGTCCCCCACCCTCCCCGGGCCAATGCAGGATCATTCCCTCCCGCAGGCTCCCAGCAGGAGGATAAAATCAGTGGAGACCCGGTGACCCGGTGTGGCCATTTGCAGAGCCGAAGGGCCAGGGCCCAGCTGGTGTAACTCAGTGGCTTCATCAACGTCTGCTGATTTGCGCTAGTGGGGCCTGGCCCCTCTCTGGAATTAACGAAGGAAGAGTCTCGGCAGCGTAATTGCCTGGTGCCCCTTGTTCCTGGAGGATCCAGGAGTGGAAGCTGATGCTTTCCTGTAACAGACATTCGCTGGGCTCGTTTGCTAGGAAATGCTCTGCTTTCCTTTAATAATTAATGGCAGCCGGGCCCGGCACTCAGCGCACCGGGGTCTCCGCAGCGCCGAGACGAGAGAGGCAGCCATTAACTGCGGGGCGGCTGCCTCGGGTGCTCGAAGTTTGTCTGTTTGTTTGTTTCGCTCCTTCCCGGCCGTGGGGAAGTGGCGTGGAGTTAAAGGCGGTCGCGTGATCACCCCGACGGGCAAGGGAAGGTGGCAGGCCTGGGTGCCAACTCCCGGGAGCTGGGTGCCTCTGCCAGGGGATCGTGACACTTTGCGTCAGACTGGACAGAGCCGGGACACCTCCCGGGGGAGCCGGATGGGGGAGAGCAGGGGGAATGGGCCAGCCGGTCACCGAATCGGCTCCACGGGATGACCTTCCCGAGCCGTCGCCGGGCCGTACACGGCACCGCGGCAGGCTGGGCGGGGTGGGCGTAGTGAGCCCTCCCTTTCCTGCCATCTGCGCCCACTTGAGAGGGAAGTTTTAGCCCAGCCTTCGCCATGGAGCGGCTCCCCTGCCTTGCTAGCGTGGGCGAGGGGTTTGTGTCTCCAGCCGCCTCTGCCCGAGCAAAGGGCCCATGGGGGCGGTTTCATTCCAGTCTCTCCTTGCTTAGCGTGGGGAGCGGGCAGCGAGGTGGCTCTGGGAACGGCCAGGAGCCCGGCTGGGCGGTCGAGGACTCTCTGGTTCATTGTGTGGCACGTGATCGGGTTTCTGCCGTGCCGTGGCCCGCTGCACACTCCCGGGCCCCACGGAAGGGTCTGGCTCGGGCAGCGTTTCCCTCCTGCTCCCGCGGCCCTGGCAGCTGTGCGCAGCCCTCGGCCAAACCGGTCCCACCCGGCTGCTAGGTCTAGCTTTTGGCCAGGGCCCTCGATGGATTGTCACCGACGCTCGCCGGCTGCAGAGGCAGGGAAGGCCCCGATCCGGCAGAGTGACTCCTGCGAGTCACCATGTACGTGGAGCCTTCTGGACTAACGAGGCGGCTCTGGTGACTGTGTCACCCGTGGGCGAGAGCCTGTGCAGGGTCAGTGCTGGAGCCACCCAGTCCCGGCCCCTCTGGTCACAGCTGCCCTAGTTCAGGTGCAAAAGAAAAGGCGAGGCTGGGTTAAAATCCCCCCAAACCAAACAGCAGCACCCTGATCACTGTGCCTGAAACTTACCAGCCCTCCCCGGAGCTTTTGAGCGACTGGACGGAGAGCAGCAGTGGGAGGAAGGGAATCGCGGCGAGCTGCGGGGAACGTGGCGCTCGGCAGCGGGGGCTCCGTGGCTGGGGGGGAGGGCTTTTTCAGACCTGTGTTCCCCGTGACTTATTCATGAGAAATGCTGCAGTGAAACAGGCTTTCTACCTGCAGCGGGGTGGGGGGAGATCCAGCTGTCAGCTCCGTTCCCGTCAGCTCCTGGCCACTAAGAGCCGGGCTCGCTGGCTTCCCAGCAGGAACCCAAAAGCAAAGGGGAGGCGCAGCGCCAGCGCGGTTCGGTTACCGTGCGTCGGGCCCCCATGGCGGGTGGCTGCGTCGGATTCTAGAGCGCCCGTCCTCGCCCACATGGTGCAGGCGCAGGGCACGGGGCCGGAGGACAGAGGCTTGAGGCCGGCCACACTTTCCTCTCCGCTCTCTCTGCTCCCCCCGGCCTCTCTCCTGTGGGGAGCCGCAGCTCCCCAGGGCAACGCTCATCTCGTGCAAACGGCCTTGACCCCGAGCCGGGGCGGCCCCAGGGGCCTCGGCGCGTTTGCCGGCTCTCCTTAGCCATCAGGCCAATCGGCTTCCCCAGCTGGCCGGCAAGTGAGCTCGCCCACTCCTGCCAACCCAGCGCATCCTTCAGTTATTTTCTTCTTCCAACCTGGAGCTTTTTAACCCTCCCCCGCCCAGGTTATAAACCAAGAAACCCAGCCAGGCTCTGAGGTTTCGAGGGGCCCCATATGAATATTGGGCTAATCAGAGGGTGACCAGACAGCAAGTATGAAAAATCGGGACGGGGGTGGGGGGTAATAGGTGCCTGTATAACACAAAGCCCCAAATATCTGGACTGTCCCTATAAAATCAGGACATCTGGTCACCCCAGCTAACCAGGATGCTGGCCAGAAGACTCTGAAGTGAACACCCAGGATGCCCCTAGGGCTGGCTGCCCCATAGCACGATGCTGGAGCCCGTCCATACCCGCTGTCGGAGCTGGCCCGGGGGAGGGTTGTCCCAGGGGGGCCTCACGCGACAAAGGCCGGGGGGATTTCTGAGCAGGGTTTGGCTGGCGGGTTTGCCGTCGGTACTGAGCACGTAGCGGAAAGGCTTTTCCTGGGACGGTTTGTGTGAATTGCTGTCGCCGGGGCTCTAGCTCGGGTACTGTCTGCCCCATCTCCATAGTATCATCCCTCTTTCCTGGCTTCATCCTCACGCACCCCTGGGAGGCAGGGCAGGGCCATTCTCCCCATCGCACCGAGGGGAAACTGAGGCACAGAGCGACTGGCCCACGTTACACAAGGACTCTGGCAGAGCAGGGAATTGAACTCAGGTCTCCCAGGTCCCCAGCCATGGCCACTGCCTCGTGGCTGCCCTCCTCTCCCTTCCTGGAGACTACGTGCAGGAGACGCTCACACGGGCGTTCGCCAGGAGCACGTTCCCAGCCATGGAGCGCTCGCTTGGGAGCTGTTGCCTCCCCGCTGTGTTGTCAGGGGGCTGCCACGGGACCTACAGGCCTAACTTTGGGCAAAGGGGGACGATCGTTGGCCGAGAGCCGGTCGAGACTCTGCCGCGGAGGATTGGCGAGCGGGCGGGGGGCCGGCTGCCCTCTGCACGGCCAGGGACAGTCCCTAATGAGCCGGGGGCGGGGAGCGCTTGGCCCAGCTCTGGCTATTGGCAGGGGAGCCAGAGAATGACGGCTGGTCACTCCCTCTGGGGCACGTGGCACTGGCCACTGTCGGCAGACAGGATACTGGGCTAGATGGACCTTTGGGCTGAATGAAGCCGCGTCGGTCCCTTCCAGTCCTTGGACGTGGGCCCCTGGGGATCCAGGCCGACCGGGCGCCGATGAACTCGGCGGAGTTTTGCCGTTGATTTGAGTGGGAGCAGAATCGGGTTCTCCTCTCCGCCACGGCTTGAAACCAAAGCCCTGGGGACGGAGCGGCTCTGTTCATGGATCCACCCGCCCACTTGGCCACTTCGCTGCCCAGGTGCTCGTCTCGCCGCGTCCCCTCGAGTTCTAGTCTGGCGACGTCCCGGCCCCCCCGGCTCCGGCCACCAGGGGCGAGGTTACAAACGGGTGCCTGGCCCTCGGCCGAGCCGCAGGCATGTCACCAGAAAGGGGCTTGGGGCGGCTCTGCTGGTGGGAAGGGGGCATGGAGGGGACCTTTGGCTGGGCCCTATGGCAGGAACCAGGTTTCAGGTTTCCAGGGAGCCGCGTGCCGGGAGAATCAGAGAATATCAGGGTGGGAAGGGACTTCAGGAGGTATCTAGTCCAACCCCCTGCTCAAAGCAGGACCAAGCCCCAGACAGATTTTTGCCCCAGATCCCTAAATGGCCCCCTCAAGGATTGAACTCCCAACCCTGGGTTTAGCAGGCCAATGCTCAAACCACTGAGCTATCCCTCCCGCGATGGCACGGCCCGGAGGCTGGAGACGTGCGCTGCCCCTGGGTGTCCGAGGGGCTCGCGCAGGAGCTGGCCCTGGCGGAGGGCCGGGTAGATGTGCCGAAAGAGACGGGCAGGGAGCTGGGTGCCCCTCCAGGAGGCAGTGGGGACGCCCTGTTGGCCCCGCCTGGAAATACTGCTCGGTGGTCACGGGTGAGCTGAGTTTGGGGGGGCTCTGCCCAGCTCCTAGCGCCAGCAGCTCCGCAGCAGGGGGGCGAGAGCTGCCTAGACCTTGAGGAGCGGCTCCCCCTGCCCCCCGAGGGGGCTCCCTCAGCGTGTCTGTGCCCCAGGGCTTTCCTGGCTCCATAGCCCCCCCAGCCCTGTGGATCGGTCTCCGAGGGGAGTGCTATGGAGCAGAGGAGAGGGGGCTGGGGGCAGAGAGGACGGCAGCCTTGGGTCCCGCCCAGCCCACCTCCGCACCCCGCATGGCCCCGGGCCTGGGACTAGACACAGAGCTGCTGAGAGCCCGCGGGACTGACAGACAGACACGGGGTGCCCGGCCCTCGGCGGGGAGGCGGGTGGCAGTCTGCTGACCCCTGGATGGGCAGGCGAGCCTGGGCATTGCAGGAGTGGGCTGGCCAGGGGGAGGAAGCTGAGGTGAGCCTGGGTCCGGACGTGACCCCAGGGCTGGCTGCCCCATAGCACGATGTCCGCACCCCGCTGTTGGAGCTGGCCCGGGGGAGTGGAGGTGGAAGGTTTTCCCAGGGCGGTGTGGGGGTGTGTGTATACACACACGTCAGGTTGTGTAGCTCTTTGTGTGTGTTTTTGGGGTGGGGAAGGGGAGAGATCAGGACTCCTGGGTTCTGTTCCCAGTTCTGCCGCTGATTTGCTGTGGGGCCTCAGCTGAGTCCCACCCCCTCACCTTGCCGCAGTGTCCCTGTCTGTACAAGGGGGACAATGTGCCTGGCTGGGGGGATGGGGGAAGGGCTGTGCGAATTCACTCACGGCTGCCTGTAAAGCACTCTAAGCCCCCCGGATGGAAGGAGCCGGAGGCGGGCACCGGACAGTCAATATGGCCCTCCTTCCAGCTCCGTATAGGGGAAATACCCCTGGCAGGGGGCAGAGGGGGGCTGCCTAGGGGCAGGCTGTGCCCCTGAGAGACCCCACACCCCCCAGAGGGGGCCGGGGCAGCCGGAGCGTGGAGCCCTGGGTGTCCAGGGGGCAGGCCCAGCGCTGGTAGCTTTCCCCCAGGCTGTGCGGTGCGTTCTGCCCCCAATGCCCCCCCGGCACACTGCACGCAGGGGCCCTGTGGGCTGGTTTCTGTCGCTGCTGAGCATGGCTGGATCACAGCGGGTCCCCCTGGCCCCACGGCGTCCCACAAGCCAGGGGCTGGTTCTCAGTGGCTCCGTGCCGGGGCTATGGGGGCCATGCGCCTTTGCACTCCTTGCCCTGTGGTGATCGGGGGTCCCCCCACCTGTGCTCTGCAGCCCCCGCATCCCCGCCCCCAGGGGAGTCTCTAGGGTCAGCTCCAGAGACGGTCTCTTGCCAGTGGGGCCGACAGGGGCTGGGCCTCCCTGGGGCGTGTAACGTTCTCAGACCAGGCCCAACAGGCCGGGGCGCGAGGGGCCCAAGCCGTGGGCTCGATCAAACGGGGCATGGGGAAGCCGCCTCCCTGGGGACCCCTGGGTCATGGCGGTGCCTTTTTTCTAGATATATGTTGAAGGAGTCAAAACTGTGCGGGTTCCTCTTGGGAGGGCGAGGGTGGGTCTGTGGGGGGCAGCCCCAGAATCGCTCCAATTCCGGGGTCCGGGGGGCAGCTGCAGAATGGGGTGCGGGGAGCCCGGGGCTGCGGGTCGGGATTGAGGAGCGTCAGCCGAGCAGTGCGGTAGCCCTCTCCCGTCCCTCCCGTGGGGCGCGGTCACGCCAAGGCTGGGGGCGTACGGGACTCGCCGGGCGCGCCGGGGCCAGGGCTGGTCACAGGCTCAGAGATCCCAGGGAGCCCACGCCTTTGGCCCTTCGGTGAGCCGGGCTTCCCCGGCCGTCTCCGGGCAGCGTCAGCTCTCAGGGCCCTGGGCTGAGGCCCGGCGCGTGGGGGGTGTTCACAGGCTTCCGCCAAAGGGCTTTTCAACATGGCCCGTTGTGTGGTGCTCTGTGGTGGAGAAAGGCAGCTGGGGGTCTCCTTGGTTTTTATCTGCGAGATACGAGGGATGTGGGCTGGGCTGTCCCCGGGCTCGGGCGGAGGAGGAGCTCTCCGGGCAGTTCATGGCAAACCCGCGTCAAAGGGCTGCAGGGGGCGTGTTTAGCAAAGAGGCTCTTTCTCCCCAGGGTGCGCCAAGCATTGGAGTTCATTAGGTGGGAACCAAACCCACTGGCCTCTTCAAGAGCCCGACTAGAATCCGCTTCCTCGGAACAACCCGGCCGACGTGTGCGTCATCCCCGGCTCGCCGGAGCGGAGCTCGTGCGAAACACAAGCTGGGGAAAGGGGCTGTTGGAAGAAACCTTCCAGCCTCTCTTCACCCGTCACAAAGGAGCAAAACGAGACACAAATGCCCGCTCGTTGTTACTCGCTCTCCCAGGCGTGTGGTCGCAGACAGTGGGGGGGTGTTTAAGGGGGAGGGGGGCTAGCAATTGGGGACCTGTGTGTCCTTGCTCAGGTGTGCTGTGATCTGGTACATCACGGATTGCAGCGCGAGTCTCGTGGTATTTGGTGCGTCTCTCAGAGCCCCAGCTCCTGGAGTCACGTGATGGGTTTAGAGGAAAGCTCAGATTCACTTGCAAAGTCCATTTCTGCCCTGCCTGGTTGTGGGGAGACTTGAAGACGTGACCCCACGCAGGCAGAGAGAGGTCAGGAGTGCGGGGGGCAGGTTTGATTTTTTTAAAATCACAAAACGTTTTGATTCATGCTTTTGTCAATAGGTCTGGCTGGCAGAGAGCCGGTTCCCGGGCTGCAGCTCCCCACTGTCTCTTTGAGAGGTGGGTGTAAGCTCCTCGTTACAGGCGGCCAATCTGAGGATGGGGTTCAGCACTGTGGGGGGCTCTGCCTCCAGGGGCAAGGCCCTTGTGACAACCTGTGACCGCGCAGCTCTTCTCTGCTCGCCAAGGCTGCCTGGAAACTGGTGGCAGCAGCTGGAGTAGGACTGGGCTCCTCCAGCTTTCAGAGGCACCGGAGCTGCAGGAGAATCTCCGTTACCAGTATAGGGCCCATGACACACAGCCAGCCGTTCTGTTCTGATCCCATCCGGTGGAGGCAGGGGGGCCCACACCAGCCGGCTCATGACTAGTGTTGTGTGCATCGTGGCAGCGTCCGGTCAGTGGTGTGGGTGTTTCAGGAAGTGCCCAGATGGAGGGCACAGACCCAGCCAAGGTGCGGGGGGTGGAGCTGTGACCTGATGGGCTGTCCGGAGATGGGCTCCTCCAGATGAATGGGGGGTTGATGGGTGGCGAGTCAGAGGGGTCCCTAGGCTGGGGGTGCTGCATGGGAGCCCCAACATGGACGTTTAGGGGCTCTCACTGGTTCTCTAGCTTCCCCACCCGCAGGGAGGCCAGGGCAGCCCCAACCCTGCTGCGAAGGGTGATGGGCTAGTTCCTCCCCTGCCCTGTGTGCGCGGGGGCCGGGCCGGGATCCGTCGGGCCGGGGGGGATCTGGGCCAGGAATTGAATGTTGTGAAAGGGAGGGGTTGGGTAATGCTGGCTAGAGTCAGGGGTGAGTTGGGCAAGCTCCCCACACACAGTCCAGCCACTCCCGACCCGCAGCCCCCCGCTAGCCCTGCACAGTGTGTGTTGATTTTCTGATAGGTCTAAGCCACCAGAGTCGGTTGCATATGGTGAGCTGACCCAGAGATGTGCAGCAGATGGGGCAGGGCGCATTCTCCTTGGGGAGCTGGGGCTGGCTGCAGAGGGGGAGCCCTGGGGCTGCCCCATTGACATCAATGGCAAACTCTCACTGGTGTCCAAGGGACGGGCTCTGCCCCTCGGTTATGCAGAGAGGGGTCCCGGGGGAGCTGGGCACCCTCGCACCCAGGGCCCTGGGCACCCTCGCACCCAGAGCCCTGAGGGCTCCCCGCACCCTGTCTGTCCGTCTGTCCAGTCACCGGGGCATCTAGGCTCTGTGGACAGTGGGCTCTGCCCTAGAGGAGCGACACCCTCACCCGGGCACAGCCTGGCAGGCCCCTGCCCAGGGGGATTGCCAGGGAGTCAGTCTGGGCCGGCTGCGATCCGGGAAGCAGGGGAGGGTCAAGGCAGGGGAGGATTCCTGGTGCACTTGGCAGAACGGCCAACAGGTGGCGATGTTTTATCGGCTGTGCTCGTGGGTGCCTGGGGCCGGCACGAGGGGCCTGGAGCCTGATGCCCCCTCGTCCCCCCCCTCCCGCCTGGGCGATGGCCGGTCTGGCTGCCCCCCTGGCCCTGCCCTGGGGGGACCCCGCTCTGGGGCGAGGGGAGTTTGGGTAGCCGCCCCGCCCAGGCTGGGTCCGGTTGGTGCCGGTGCTCCCAGCGAGGAGCGCGGTTGAGACCCCCGAACTCATGGCACGTGGGGTCACCAGCAGCCATTAGCCAGGGGCGGCTCCCGGTCTCGAACCGGCAAATGCGGTACCGGCCGGGGCAACGGGACACGGCCCCCAGGGAGAGCAGGCGCCACTGCCCCAAACCGCCCAGGGAGCTCCCTGCTGTCGGCAGAGGGGCCGGGCCAGGCCAGGCCCACTTCCCTGCAGTGTCCCCGGACCTGGGCATCCCGGGTCTCTGCACACGCGGGCCCAGCCGAGGCTGAATTGCCGGCTCCCTGGGGGGGGGGGGGGTGTGTGTCAGGAGACAGGGCCTGGCAGACGGCCGCACGGGTAGGCCTGGGGGGCTCTGGACCTTTGCGTGCTGAGTTATCCGGGGGCGGGGCTGCTCTTTGGGGCAGAGACGGCGGGGGGGGCATCTCTCCAGAGCCAGCTGCACGGGGGTCTCCTCAGGCTGTGCCTTTAAACAACACCCGCCCCCCCCCCCCTCCCTCCGGCCCGTGCACCACACGGGACAGTTACGGCTCTGTCGCTCGGGCTCCGAGCCGGCTGACATGAAACCGCCCCGCCTCACGGCCCCGTCCCCATCCCCGAATGGGAGACGGGGCCAGGAAAGCAAACAGCCACGTAACTCCCCGGCCAGCTTGTGGGGGGGGACTCGCTCACAGCCAGCACCCGTCCCGCGGCCTGAGGGCGGCCGCTCTTCGATCACGAGGCGGGAGGAATTATTCCTGATCTATTTATTTCCCTTGGCATCGTCCCCTGACCCGCTGTGCGCGCCGCAGGCCTAGATCCAGGCCCAGATCCTGCTCTCAGTCACACCCAGACCTAGCCCGGGTAACTGAGGGCAGTGTTTGCCCTGCTGTGTATGACGTGGGCACGCAGGATCGCCGTAGGGTGACAGCTTGGGGGGCCCAGTCGTGGTTGGACGTATCCCTGGGGGGTTCATCACATGACATCCTCTTTAAATCAAGATGAATCTTTCATCCCTGGAGACTCCTGGCCCGTCCTGGCGGTTGGGCCCCCTGGCAGAGCCGGCTCAGATGCAGGCCACGTGGGAACCCCTGGCCGGGGGCGAATGCAGCAGTCGGGGTTGTCGTGGGTCTGGCACTATTTGGGGGTTTGCTCGGAGCTCCTGCTCCCGGAGGCAGGGTTAGCAGGGAACCCAGCTTCTGTTTTCCGAGCTCTCAGCGCTGTGTGACCCTAGCATGACCTCCAGCCTCCCAAACCGGAAGGCAGATAAAACCGGCAGGGAGTTTTGAACACTGCGGGTCTCCCCCGTTCGTGCAGGTAGGCCAGGCCGACCCCTGTGCGCGCCGCCGGGAGGGACTGACGCCCAGGCCCCTCTGCTAGACGAATCTTCTCCACCCCTGCCCTAAGCTGTTGGGTAGCGGTGCTGTGTGCTGCTAAACAGCTGCCACGCCCTGTTTCAGAGGTGGCTGCATTTTGGTGGTAGGTGAAGTGATTTGTGGGAGTGTAAAGGCTGCAAAGCATTCTGGGATCTGCCGGGGTGTGAGGCGTTGTCTGACGGGCAGACGTGGTGGTGGCCAAGCAGCGGCTGAAAGCGTCGCGGTACCAGCAGGGGCTTGGTAAACGGCGTGAAATTACTCAGTCGTTTCCAGCTGCCAGGTGTCTAGGCACAAACCAACCCCTTCGTGCCGGTCGCCAGTGGGGGCTGCAGTTCACACCAAGGGACCCAGCCCCTCCCAGGAGCAAAGCCGTGCGGGCGTCTCCTCCCAGGGCCCGTTGGCCTGAGCCATGTTCCACTCAAGCGGTGCCGCGAAAGGGGAGAGCGGGGGCTGCAGAGCCGGGGCGGCGCTGGCAGAGCTGCAATCTCAGGGGGGGGGTATCTGTGCAGCGCCCAGCGCGATGGGGTCCCCCAATGTCAGGGGAGGGGTCTGTGCAATGCCTGTCAGTCTGCACCCACGTCTGCCTGGCTCAAGGTGTCCGTGCCACGACCAGGTGGCCACATGCCCTGCACCAGCTACCACAGAGCCACTCCGGTGCCCTCCCAGCCCTGTCTTTGGTGCTCCTGTGACGGGTTCCCCTGGGCTGCCACCTGGAACTGGGGTACCACTGAGCCTCTGACCCACCAGCCTGGGCTCCCTCTCACACTGTGCTGCTGTGACGAGGTGACACACCCTCCAGTCTGCACTTTCACCAGCATTCACACAGGTAGGGACACGCCCAGCTGCAGTTACACGCAGGCTCTCTGACCGCCAGCCCCCCAGCCTAGGCCCCAGAGCAGCACCGTCCTGCCCCGGTCAAATGTGGCCAGCCTATGGGATTAATACCTGGTCCACCTCTCCCTCAATGTGAAGAGAACAACGCCCACTTGTGGGAACCACGCCGAGATTTTCCCCAGGCTCCTTAGTCAAATGCACACTGGTTCGGATTAAAACATAAAATAAGTTTATTAACTACAAAAGGATGGATTTGAGGTGAGTATAAGTGACAGCAAACAGAGCAGGTTACCCAGCAAACAAACAAAACTGCAAACTGAGCTTAACACACCAGACAGGTAGAGATGAATTCGCAGGTTCTCACCCTGAGTGATAATTCTCACCCCACTCCCAGCCTGGGAGAGGCTTAAGACACAGGCTACCTTGGCTCTGGGGCGTGGATTTCCCAGCTTTTCATACACAGGTTACAAATCCCTCTAGCCCGGGACCAGCACCTCCCCCAGTTCAGTCCTTGCCCCCGGGGGGTTTCCAGATGTGTGGTTGTCGGGAGAGTGACGTCCCCTCATGTGCATTTCCTCAGTGGGCCATGAACATTGTTTGGCCTTTTTACGGTTGTACCTGAGAGGCGGCTGGTGGGTGTTTTCAACCCCCAACACGTTCCAGTAACACGTACGAAGCCAAACTCCGTAACCTCACACCCGACGAGAGCACAGCCCACCCAGCGAGATCTGTCTGTCTAGCAGAGCAAGGCGTTTAGACCGACACCTCACACGGCAGACTTTGTACAACACATCTGAATTACATGGCGGTGGTGCCGGGTGTCACAGCTCTGGGGGTTGGTGCTCTCCTGGGAAAGCCAGGGCTGCCAAGCCGTGGGGCAGGATGTGCCGCGTCTAGCCGGGCAGGGGGAGCTCAGTCATGCGTTCTGGCATTTTCGACGCGTCTCAGCAGCGGCCACTGGGCTCTCCCCCACCCTGGTGCTGGACGCAGGCTTGTAGCAGGGGGCTATGGTGGTCTCTGGGGGCCCATTCACTCAGGGGTTGGGGGGAGAAGCCTCTGTGACCACCAGAGCCTTGGCCCCGCTGCGTCATACTCACCAGCCGCGCATGGGTTAAGTCAGGCCTCGGCCGCGCTAGGTGCTGCACAGAGCACGGGGCAGACCCAGCCCCTGCACCTCCCACCTTGTGGCCAGGGTCTGTGTGGGCCCGATGGGCGTGGGGGGGTGAGGCGGACGACGGAGCTGGGCTGTGCGCGGGGGGAGGAGGGTCCAGCAGACGGGGAGACCCGCTCGGTGGGACTGTGGGTGTCTGGGAGTAGTGTGACACCGGCTGTAACATGGTGGCTGGGCACCCTGGGGAGGGGGCCGTCCAGGGTGTTTCTCTGCAGCCGGCGGGCCAAGGCAGAGCAGGGAGCTGGGGGACAGCCAGGGGGGCGGGGTTTGACCGGGCAGGGCCTGTGAGGGGCAGAGCAGGGAGCTGGGGGACAGCCAGGGGGACGGGGTCTGGGCAGGTGGGGCCTGTGAGGGGCAGAGCAGGGAGCTGGGGGGGAGCCAGGGGGACGGGGCCTGCGAGGGGGAGCCCAGGGTTCCCAGGGGGAGCCAGGCGGGAGAGATTGGCGGAGCCCATGGCAGGGACACCGGGCGCTGGGAGCGAGGGGTGGGCACGGCTGGGGGGCCCTGCAGGCATCTGGCACTCAGCAGCCTGCGCTCTCCCTTGCAGCGGGGTGGGCCTGGCCCGCGCCCATTTCGAGAAGCAGCCGCCCTCCAACCTGCGGAAATCCAACTTCTTCCACTTCGTGCTGGCCATGTACGACCGGCAGGGGCAGCCCGTGGAGATCGAGCGCACCTCCTTCATCGACTTCGTGGAGAAGGACAGGGTGAGAGCCTGGCCCGCCCCGGGGACAGCCCCGCCCCCTCCCTGTGCCCACCCCCTTCTTCGTGGCCAGGTTCGCCTCCTCCCTGTGCCTCCCCCCCACCCAGTGGCCTGCCCCACCCCCATTAGGGTTGCCAGGCATCTGGTTTTTGACCGGAACGCCCGGTCAAAAAGGGACCCTGGCGACTCCGGTCAGCACTGCCGATCGGGCTGTTAAAAGTCCAGGCAGCAGGGCTAAGGCAGCTCCCTGCCTGCCCTGGCTCCGCGTGGCTCCTGGAAGCAGCGACAGGTCCCCCCTCCAGCTCCTAGGTGTAGGGACAGCCAGGGGGCTCCGTGCGCTGCCCCCACCCCAAGCACCGGCTCTGCAGCTCCCATTGGAATTGTGGCCAATGGGAGCTGCGGGGGCGGCACCTGCAAACAGGGCAGCTCACGGAGCCGCCTGGCCGCGCCTCTGCGTAGGAGCTGGAGGGGGGGACATGTCGCTGCTTCCGGAAGCTGCATGAGGTAAGCGCCTCCCTGAGCCCTCACCCTCCCCCCCGTGCCCCTGCCCCCTGCCCCAGTCCTGATCCACCTCCCACCCTCCGAACCCCTCGGTCCCAGCCCGGAGACTCCTCCTGCACCCCAAACCCCTGAGCCAGCCCAGTGAAAATGAGCGAATGAATGGAAGGGGGGGGTATAATGAGTGGGGGCAGGGCCCCAGAGGTGGGGCAGGAGGCGGGGCAAGGGTGTTCGGTTTTATGCGAGTAGAAAGTTGGCAACCCTAGACCCCGCCCTGTGCCTCACTCCTGCCCCGTGGCCCACCCCACTCCCACCTCTGCCTTATGCTCCGCCCCCTCCCCATGGCCAGCCTCACCCCCTCCCTGCAACCTTGTCCCCTCCCTCCTGTGCCCCTCCGTGGCCAGCCCCTCCCCCTCCCTGCCCCCTCCAGGTGGCACCAGGGGGGGCTGCGGGTCGGGATTGAGGGGCATCGGCAGAGCCGTGGGTGGGGAGCGGTGCCTGGGCTGGAGCTGTTCTGTCCCCCGTCTGGCCAGGGCCCCTCAGCCCGGCCCCGCTCAGACCGACCCCCAAGGGGGCCGAGACCCCCCCAAACTCACGTCCCGGGTGGGGGACCCCGTGCAGCCGGCAGATCCTCAGTCCATCCCACCCCGCCCGTCTGCGTGGTGGAGGAGACCGCCCCAGCTCGGCAGAGGGGGCAGAGAGCCGTGTCCCAGGTCCCCCGGGGGGCTCGGCTCCCAGCCACCGGCCACCGGCCGACCTGCTGTCTCCCTCCCCAGGAGCAGAACGGTGAGAAAACCAACAACGGCATCCACTACCGCCTGCAACTGCTGTACAGCAACGGTAAGGGGGGCCGGGGCTGCGGGGCCGGGAGCTATGGGGCCGGGGGCTAGGGGGCAGAGGGGGCAGGGGGCTATGGGGCCAGGAGCCGGGGAGACAGGGCTGCGTTGCAGGGGAGCAGGGGGCAGGGGCTAGGGGTCAGGGGTCTGCTGGGGCAGGGGCTATACGGGCGGGGGCTGCAGGGCCGGGGGCTGCGGGGCTGGAGAGCAGGGGGGCTGCAGGGCCAGGGGCAGGGGGCCGGTGCCAGGGGGGCTGAGGGCTACAGAGCAGGGGGCTGTGGGATCAGGAGGTTTTGGGGCTGGGGGCCGGGGCCTCAGCCCCATGTATGGCCCCCAGGACTGACTCCCTGCCCCAGCCCAGCGCCTGCAGCCCTGTCACCCTCTCACGTCCATCCTGCGTCCAGCAGGGGCCGGGTGGGTCTCCTGCCTCCCCATCGATGTGCCGAGCTGCACGTTCTCAGGGAAGGGTCCTGGAGTACGTGGGGGCTGCGGGTCAGGAGTGAGGGGCACCGGCAGAGCTGGGGGAGCCCAGCGCTGGGCTAACGGGGGGCTGTGGGTCGGGAGTGAGGGGCACCAGCAGAGCTGGGGGAGCCCAGCGCTGGGCTAACAGGGGGCTGTGGGTCGGGAGTGAGGGGATCGATGGAGCTTCACAGCCAGGTGAGACTGTCTCCTATCTCTCCCCCGTCTCCCCCCGCAGGGCTGCGGACGGAGCAGGATCTCTACGTGCGGCTCATCGACTCCATGTCCAAGCAGGTAACGCTGCCAGCTGGGGACAGTGCAGGGGGAGGCCTGGTCCGGGGCTGGGGGTTCAGACCGGGTCACTCCTCCACCACTCCCAGGAACTCCTGTGCCTCTGAGGTGCCCCCCAGCCCCAGCCTGGCCTGGCCTGCATCTCAGGCCTTCTTCTGCCCCCAGGGCTTCCCCAGGAGCACCCGTGTCCTTCCCCACAGCCCCCTGGGTGCGAGCGGCCCCATGGCTCCGGTGCACCCAGCCCTGCCCCTGTCCAGACCCGCCCAAAGGTGCCCCCTTCCCTGGCACCCTCCGTGCCGTGCCCCTGGAGCAGACAGCCCTGAGCCTGGGCTCTCCGCCGGGCTGCCTGCGGCTGGCCCTGCCCGTCGGTCGCCCTCCCTGGGCAGGGGCTGTCCGTGCCCTGTACAGCGCCGAGCGCACTGCGGGCCCAGCACAGCCACTGGGGGTCATGGCAAAGTGAGCGAGGGCAGGTCCAGGGGTTCCCTCGCCCGCCCCCAGCTCACGCCTCCCCTCAGCCTGGGGCTGGGTTGGCTGCACGCAGCCCTGCATCCCTCCAGCGGTGCCACCCCGGCTCCCCACGGATAGGCCGGCTCTGCGCTGCCCCGAGGGGGGGGAAGGGCAGCGAGAGGGGGTGGGGGAGCAGAGCGAGGGGGAGCGAAGTCGCCTGGGGGTGAGAGGGCCCCACAGTTGGGCCGAGCGTCGGGCAGGGAGCTGGGCTGGGCTCAGCACAGGAAGGACGCGGAGCTGGCGGGCAGCAGAGATCGCCCCCGGCGGGTACCCAGGGCCTGTAGGGCTGCAGAGTGAGGGGAGGCCCTGGGGGGCGAGGTCCTGGAGCGACGGGCTCCAGCGGAGGATGGGCTGGCCGGCCCATGCAGCCCCCTGGCCGGGCAGCTCCCAGTTTGCTCCGTTCCCTCGGGGACTCTGAGACGCTCGGTCCCAGGTTCCCGGCCTGCGAGGGTCCAAGACGCCTGCCTGGCCGGTGCCCATTGTGATCAGAGACCCCCCGGGCCGCGCGCTGGCAGATCCCCTCACCCAGCGCTCTCTCCCACCAGGCCATCATCTACGAGGGGCAGGACAAAAACCCCGAGATGTGCCGCGTGCTGCTGACCCACGAGATCATGTGCAGGTAGGTGCCGGGCTCTGCCTCGGGGCCGGCGGGGCAGCGAGAACGCGCAGGGGCCATGTCCCCGCCCGGCTCCCGTCCACCCACCTGCGCGGCTGCGGGAGTCGGCCTGCGGGCACGGCATGCACTGCGCACGCGGCCGGTGGGGGGCACTGCCAGCACGGCCGCCGATTCTGCCTGGGCTCTCACGCCTCGCCCAGCGTCAGCCGCCCTCCTCTCTCCGTGCCCCCGGGCCCCCGCAGCCAGGCTGGGCAGGAACGCAGGGCACCTTCCGAGGGCGGCGGAGGCAGAGCCGTGGCCGGGTTGTTTGGCGCATTGGTGGGAGGAAGGGGGCAACTGGGGGGCCTCCGTGCCCGACACACGGACGGAGCCCGAGCTGGCCAGCCCGGAGCGCCGCCCTGGAGCGCCGGAGACCCGTGTCTCCTAGCCGGCTGCACACAGGTGGGCGGAGGGGGGATGGGCAGCGAGCCAGCGGGGCCGGGAGCGTCTCCCCCCAGCTGCATCTCCGCCGGGGTCCCTGGTGCCCCATTAGAGCTGCCTTGTTTATGAGCCTCGTGCTCGGTGTTTGTGGGAATTAGCGGCTGTGTCAGCGCCGGCTTTCCCGGCTAATTGATCTCCAGGCGCCTCACTAATGATCTCGGGGCTCAGGGACTAGTGGGGTCCCGGGGGGGGGGGGGGGGGGGGGGGTCCCCCCCCCCGGCTTTGTTTGTGTAACGGAGCCGCCCAGGGGCTCCCCTGCCTGCCCGGGGCCCGGCCTCAGCCAGCCTGACCATGGCCCAGCTGCGACTGGGGCCGGGGTGGGGGGCAGAGCCTCCCCCACAGGGCCAGCGCTTCGAACCCACCTGGCTGGCAGCGAGCGAGCACCAGCGACCCCCCCCCACCTACCCAGGGCTCGGGGAGTGGAGCTAGAGGGGCGCAGGGGGAGCCGGGGGGCTGAGCGCCCCCAGCAGACGAGCCTCTCGATTGGTGCTTCACCCCCAGGCTCACAGCAGGGCCTCGTCCCCTGTGTGATTAACCCCCAGCCCCAGAGCACCCCCAGAGCTGTGCGGGGGCCATGACAGCCGCTCCCACCCAGGGAACAGCACTCCCGGCCCCCAGGGCGCCCCCCAGCTCTCTGGGGCTTCCCACAGGGGTCGTGGGGGGCTCCTAGCCTGGGCCATCCTGTCCCCCTGCCCCCATCAGCCGTCCCTGGGGGTGGGAGGGGCGCCAGGCCGGGGGTGCTGGGTTCTCCTCCCCCACTTACCCCAACTTCTCTCCCCCTCGCCCGGCCCAGCCGCTGCTGTGACAAGAAGAGCTGCGGGAACCGCAACGAGACGCCCTCTGACCCCGTCATCATCGACAGGTGAGCGGGCCCCGCGCGCTGTCCCCTGCGCCAGGCTGTGGGACTCCCCCCCCGACCGTCCTGGGGTTCTGTCCCCGCGCCCTGTCCCCTGCGCCAGGCTGTGGGACTCCCCCCCCGACCGTCCTGGGGTTCTGTCCCCGCGCCCTGTCCCCTGCGCCAGGC
>NC_048302.1:138469905-138475537 GCF_013100865.1 Trachemys scripta elegans
CCCCCCCCCCCCGGGGGTCCTGTCCCGCACCCCGTCCCCTGTGCCAGGCCGTGGGACACCCCCCCCCGACTGTCCCGGGGGCCTGTCCTGCGCCCCGTCCCTGTGCCAGGCCGTGGGACTCCCCCCAGACAGTCCTGGAGTCCTGTCCCCACGCCTCATCCCCTGCGCCAGGCTGTGGGACCCCCCCAGACTGTCCTGGGGTCCTGTCCCCGCGCCCCGTCCCCTGCGCCAGGCCGTGGGACCCCCACCCAGGCTGTCCTGGGGTCCTGTCCCGCGCCCCGTCCCCTATGCCAGGATGTGGAACCCCTCCCCCGATCATCCTGGGGTCCTGTCCCCACGCCCCGTCCCCTGTCCAGGCTGTGGAGCCCCCCCAGACTGTCCTGGCCCTGTGGGCTGGATCCCCGTCAGGTGGGGCTCAGTGCCTTGGCCCGCCCCCACCAGCTGAGCACCCCCAGCACTGCCAAGGGAGCTGGGCACAGGGCTGGGCCCTGAGAGACTGACGGGCACCTGGCTTGGCTGAGGTGGGGGTGGTGCCCAGAGCCCCGTCATCTCCCTTCCCCGCTGCCCTGGGGTGCCCTCGGCTGCATCTCCCTGGTCCCTGGGCTGTGTGTCTGTCTCCTCTCTGGGCTGGGCACCACGCTGCCTGGCTCCGTTCAGCCCCTCGTCTGCTCCTGCCTGCTGGCATCGTGGCTGGCCGGTGCAGAAAGGGTGACCGCAGGATGGGGAAATTGGGGTTCCAGCCTGGCTAGCGCCCTGCTCCATGCCGCGGTCCCCCCAGCTGTGCGCTGGGGGTGCTGATGCAGTCCTACACGCCTGGGGCTGTGCAGTGAAAGACGTTAAAGCTGGCGAATGGCCCTTGGGCAGGACAGACTGGACAGACAGCACGTCCGTTCTCACCCAGCACACGGCTGGCCTGTGGAACTCACTGCCACAGGAGAGCTCTGCAGGATTCCAGTGGATCGGGCATTGGCATCGATAAGGAGAACACCAGTTACATTGTGGGGGCGGGGCAAGGGAAGGGGATGTAACTCCCACTGCTGGGCATGAGCCACCCTCCCACCGCCGGGCCTGGGATGAAACCCCCCTGGGGCGGGGTTGTGGGTTGTGGGCCATTGTGGGTTTTCTTTGGGTGTCCGATGCTGGTGCTATCAGATAGGACACCGTACTGGACTAGCCAGACTCCGTGTGTGACTGCGCTCTGTTGGATGGAATCTGTGTCATAGGCCCTATACTGCCAATAGCAGCGATTCTCCATTAGCTGCAGTGGCAGGAGAAGCTGAGTTCTGTCCATGCTGTTGCTGTTCAGTGCCTCCAGCATGGGCATCGTGCCAGCTCTGGGGCTGAGTCCTTGGGGCCTGGCTTTGTGTCTCTGTTATTGCTATGTGCTGGGGACGGGGCTCCAGCGTGTGTGACGTGGGGAGGACATTCCCTGACAGCCAGTGCAGAGAGCAGAGGAGAGCTGGCCTGGGAGCACGAGCCAGATCTGTGCTCCCCCGTCCCGGTGTCCCCACTCCCCCGTGCACCGCGTCTCGTCCCCAGCGTGTTCTTTGTATGTGTCCCAGCGGGGCTGGGTCTGCGCACGCCCCGGCTCGGGGCCCGAAGCTGGTCCATAAATCAGGCAAACAAGGGAGCCTCTGTCCCCGCCACAAACTACTAGCATCAGCTGCCTCCGTGGTGGCTAACGGGCCGAATTCCCGGTCTCGTCGCTGCTGGTAGCAAATTAGGCCGTGCTTTGTAAATCGCCCTGGCCTCTCGCTGCCCCCACACAAGGCGATGGCTCCTGCCCGCGTCAGCGCTCGTGGGGGGCTGGCTGGCTGGTTGAGGGGCCCGTGGGCTAGGGATTGTGCTGGGACCCCAGGAATCAGAGGTGGCCAGGGGTGTTTGGGCCAGGTGAGTTTGCTCAGTTCATGCACTAGATCGGCTCCTGGTCGGGGAGGTCCCTCGGACCCTGCATTGGACGAGATGCCGGGGTAGAGCGAGGTCCCCCCGACCCTGCGCTGACTCAGTTCCCTGCCTGTGTTGTGTCTCCCTCCCAAGGGGGGTTTCCCCGGGGAGGTTTGGCTGATGAGGCCTCAGTCTCGTCGCCTGCTTGGAGCCCCTTCCGCAGGGACACAAGCTGCGTACTCGAAAGCAGATCCCCTCCTGACTGCCTCCCTCCCGCTCGCTGCTGCGCGACAGCCAGGCAGCCAGACGCGGCAGATGGTGGAAGTGACATTTGCCGTCAGCGCAGCACTTTCACTGCAAATAAAACAAATAAATAATACAAACAACATGGAGCTGCTTCCCTTCGCCAAACGGGGAATGTGTGTCAGCGCCGCTCCCGCTGCCCCGGGACGCGACAGCCGCACCGAACGTGCGACACACGCCGGGCACACGCCGTGCGGGGCTACGACACACGTGGACACAGACACACCAATCCAGACACCCCTGTGTCCCTACCCCATCCAGACATAGCCAGGCCCCGCCCATACAAACATCACACAAACACGCCATGCACACGCCCCGTATGGACACAGATACAGCTGGCACACAAACACACCAGGCCCACACAGATGCAGACATGCCTGGCACAGGCCATGTGCACACACAGCCTGTGCAGATCATACATGCACACGTGAACATGTGAACATGCCATGTGCCCAAGCTGTCCCTGTGCCGCTCAGCCATGCACATGCATGCTCACCACTCAGCTGCGCAGACACACGTGTGTCCATGCCATGAAGACGACGTGCCCACACACAACCATGCCATGCCCATGCAATGTGCCAAAAGCACCCCCACGGAGGTGCAGGCGCGCCATGCACCAGGACACACTCATGGAACACGCTATTAACACACAGGCATGCTGAGATGCACAGGCCAGGCCGTGGTTTTCTGCCAAGGGGTCAGTTGTAGTGGCAGGTTTTGCAAAGCAGAGATTTGACCACTAGGAACGTGGCTGAGGCCCCCGGACTCTTTGCGCGTTAACACCCCCCCCCCCCCCCCGCCCGCTGGAAGGGTTTGTAGCCGGCTCCGATTCCCTGAGACACCCACCACTCTGACTCCGACTTCTGAGACCTAGATGGTCTCTGGGCCTGAACCCCCCAGCTGCACTGAAGGGGGGTCCTTGGAATATTTAGTTTCTTTTGTATAACCCCAGCTGACCCCTGTCAAATGACTGAATGTGATCAAAGAGACTCAAATACGGAACCCCCGGAGGAGACAACAGTGCCCGGGCAGCCCTGGCCCGACCGCCCTGGGAATTACTGAGAGTCCCTCAGACTCGCCTGGTTTCAGTCCCACATAACTTTCTGAGAGTTGAACTTCCAGGCTGAAATTTCCCATGTTTGGATTCTGCCCAGGGGTGAATATTTCTGGAAAATTTGGGTACAAACAGTTTAGCTGGTTTTGAGTAAGAATAAAATGACCAAAAAACCCCACAGCAAACAAACCCAAAACACACGCACACTTTCCCCCTTGTCAGCAAACTCCTGCCACCTCCCACCTCCCCCCCTGGCCTAGGGCAAAAGTTAAAAATTGGCTCCCTGGGGAGGAGCGTCCGTGAATGTCTGGGTGAAAAGAGGTTTGGATTTACGGAATTAGGATCCATGCAATGATCTGTTACACAGCTGGTGATGCTCGTGCTAAAGGAGATTGTGTTGTGCATACATGCTTGGCTAGTTCAGCTGCTGTGGTGTGGGTGTGTAGTGACTGGGACAGGAACCCTGGGTCAGTGACTGTGTATCCTGGAAGACGAAATCTGCTTGGCTCCGAAGCGAGCCGTGGGAAAGCGATTGTTCCTGAGGACGTCCTAAGCTGCGTCGCTGTTCCGAGAGTGTCTAGCCAGTAGTGACGCGGTCTGAAGTGTTCCTTTTAAACAACCTAGGCAATTCCACCCAGACAAAAACTTTGTGAAGGGAATTTTAAGGATAAACAAGCCAAAGCGATGGGCTGGGTTCTTCCTGGACTAAAAGAACACCTTACTCTGAGCACCTCGGTTCGCCTGCTTGTGGAGTACGTTGCTACTGAGCATGGGGTGCTAGAAAGTTACCCGTGTTTCCTTACCCCTGCCTCTGCGCCCTTAGGTGTCTGCGTTACAGTGCAGTCGGTAAGCACACGCTCGCTTGCTGGCTGGCAGACAGTACAATAGAACCGCCTGCTGAGGGAGCTGCTGATAATCACGTGCAGCGTTTCCCCCGTCCTCTTCTCCTTCCTCGATTTCCCTTTTCGCCGTGGTCTGACCTGGCTTTTGCTTTGCGTTTTTCCCATGCGGCGGTTTCTCCGAGCCTGTATCTGCAGAGCCTGGCGTGACGCGGTTTCTTTTCAGGCAGTAGCAGGTTTTCCTGTGCGGTTCAGGGAGGAGAAGACTTGGCGGGGACGTGATAGGCAGCACGGCCCAGTGGGCAGGGCCGCAGGCTGGTGCCTGGAAGAGCTGGGCTCAGTTCCTGACTCTGCCGGCTGACACCCCTCCTATTGTTTCTGTGTCCTGTCGATGCCGATGGGGCACGGCTCAGGGCAGGGACGGTCTCCCTGCGTGTGCGGCGCTGCCTGGTGCTACTGTTCTGTAAAGACACTGACACGATCCTGGCGTGCAGAACGAGGGGTGAGCCGGGAGCGCTCGGAATACGAACGCCGTCAGTGGAGCCAAAAATCCGTAACTCTAAACTAGCCGCAGGGAAGTGCTCTTCTCCCCGGTGAGCCTGAGCTGGCACGGCTCTGCCCGGAGCGAGCGCTGAGGCCAAGAGCTCCGTCAGCAGCCCCGGGTTCTGCGTGTCCCTCGCCTCTGTTTGCCGAAGCTGGGAATGGGCGACAGGGGCTGGATCACTTGATGATTCCCTGTTCTGTTCATTCCCTCTGGGGCACCCGGCATTGCCCACTGTTGGAAGATAGGATACTGGGCTGGATGGGCCTTTGGTCTGACCCAGTACGGCCGTTCTTATGTTCTGTGAGCAGGTGGTTCTGTAATTGTCACCGGTGGCGTTTCTTCCGCTGACTCGTTGGTCACTGGCCTCTGGTGGAGGCAGGAGACTAGATGGGCCAGTGCTCTGCCCCCAGCCAGCCCAGGCTAGCAGGGTGGGGCTCTCTGCCCCCTCTAGTGGCAGAGAGGTTTGCCCAGCAGGGCTGGCCTGGCGCTCAGGTGGACTTGTAGATCCCTGCAAGCCGCTCACCCAGTCGTTACAGGTGATGGTCCATATGGGGAACTGACCTCTGAGGACCGTTCCCAGTCTATAAGAGGTCTCTGACCCTCCTGCTGGCTAACGCACCTGGTCCCTTGTGCATCTGCTCCCGGAGCTCCTGGGTTCGATTCCCCACAGCTGCCCCAGACGGGGTCACCATTGCATCCCCGCTTCCCCAGGTGCCGCGCGGGGGGCGAGGAGGCGGAGATCCCTGCAGGTAACAGCCGTGTGCTTTGCCTCCCGCTGAGGAGGGGGGACAGTTCCATCCCTGCAAGCTAGGGACGCGCTTTGGGAAGGGTAGAGGGGCCCACCCCCCACCAGAGTCCAGGGTGTCTTCGCAGCACCCTGACTCTCCGGTTCTGCAGCTCTGCGGTAGCCAGGGAATGTGTGCTGGGACCCGGGATGTGGGCACGGGAACTAGGGGTGCGGGGGGCTCTGCTCCCGGCCCCGCGTCTGGGGTCCCAGCTGTGGCCCCA
>NC_048302.1:138480505-138499114 GCF_013100865.1 Trachemys scripta elegans
AATTTCAAGTCTAAAATTCCTGATGGCCAGTTTATATCCATTTGTTCTTGTGTCCACATTGGTACTGAGCTTAAATAATTCCTCTCCCTCCCTGATATTTATCCCTCTGATATATTTATAAAGAGCAATCATATATCCCCTCAGCCTTCTTTTGGTTAGGCTAAACAAGCCAAACTCTTTGAGTCTCCGAGTCTCCTTTCGTAAGACAGGTTTTCCATTCCTCGGATCATCCTCGTAGCCCTTCTCTGAACCTGTCCCAGTTTGAATTCATCCTTCTTAAACATGGGAGACCAGAACTGCACACAATATTCCAGATGAGGTCTCACCAGTGCCTTGTATAACGGTACTAACACCTCCTTATCTTTACTGGAAATACCTCGTCTGATGCATCCCAAGACTGCATTAGCTTTTTTCACCGCCATATCACATTGGCGGCTCATAGTCATCCTGTGATCAACCAGGACTCTGAGGTCCTTCTCCTCTTCTGTTACTTCCAACTGATGCGTCCCCAGCTTATAACAATAATTCTTGTTATTAATCCCTAAATGCATGACCTTGCACTTTTCACTATTAAATTTCATCCTATTACTATTACTCCAGTTTACAAGGTCATCCAGATCTTCCTGTATGATATCCCAGTCCTTCTCTGTATTGGCAATACCTCCCAGCTTCGTGTCATCCGCAAACTTTATTAGCACATTCCCACTTTTTGTGCCAAGGTCAGTAATGAAAAGATTAAATAAGATTGGTCCCAAAACCGATCCCTGAGGAACTCCACAAGTAACCTCCCTTCAGCCTGACAGTTCACCTTTCAGTATGACCTGTTGTAGTCGCCCCTTTAACCAGTTCCTTATCTACCTTTCAATTTTCATATTGATCCCCATCTTTTCCAATTTAGCTAATAATTCCGCATGTGGAACCGTATCAAATGCCTTACTGAAATCGAGGTAAATTAGATCCACTGCGTTTCCTTTGTCTAAAAAATCTGTTACCTTCTCAAAGAAGGAGATCAGGTTGGTTTGCACGATCTACCTTTTGAAAAAACATGTTGTATTTTGTCCCAATTACCATTGATCTCAATGTCCATTGATCTCAATGTCCTGAACTACTTTCTCCTTCAAAATTTTTTCCAAGACCTTGCATACTACAGATATCAAACTAACAGGCCTGTAGTTACCCGGATCACTTTTTTTCCCTTTCTTAAAAATAGGAATTATGTTAGCAATTCTCCAGTCGTACGGTACAATCTCTGAGTTTACAGATTCATTAAAAATTCTTGCTAATGGGCTTACAGCAATTTCATGTGCCAGTTCCTTTAATATTCTTGGATGAAGATTATCTGGGCCCCCCGATTTAGTCCCATTAAACTGTTCGAGTTTGGCTTCTACCTCGGATGTGGTAATATCTACCTCCATATCCTCATTGCCATTTGTCATCCTACCATTATCCCTAAGCTCCTCATTAGCCTCATTAAAGCCTGAGGCAAAGTATTTGTTTAGATATTGGGCCATGCCTAGATTACCCTTAACCTCCACTCCATCCTCAGTGTTTAGCGGTCCCACTTCTTCCTTCTTCTTATTTATATGGCTATAGAACCTTTTACTATTGGTTTTAATTCCCTTTGCAAGGTCCAACTCTACATGGCTTTTGGCCTTTCTCACTTTATCCCTACATGTTCTGTAGAGACAGGTCCCTCTCTGGGCCCTCCCAGAGCTGCCTGCACAGACAGGAAAACACTCCGGCGTGGCAGTGGGGTGAAGCGATCCCAGGTGACGAGGAGAAAGGCAGTGGCGGTTACACACATTGAAAACGTAACCTAGCAGATCCAGTCTTTGTCCACGACGGTTTCTCTCACCCCCAGGCTCCTTTCCAGCTTTCACCGGCCTGGCCAGGACCCGTCCCAGAGAACAAGTCGCTTAGTTCCAGTGTTGGCCAAGGTGGAGGGTAAAGACGGATTCTCTCTGTCCCTCGTATCCCAGGGTCCAGGCACGGGACGTGGTGCTGGTGCTGTGGGTAGGGGCGAAGCGTCAGACACTCCGGAGTGGTGTCCTCGGTTCCTAGAACAGCTGCTCCTATGGCCTTTCCCAGGCTGGAAGATCAGAATGTCACGCTCCCGGCCCTGTCTGGTGTACGGCCCTCGGGTGTCAGGGCCTCAGCCTGGGTCCCAGTGAGGCCCCGTGTGCCCAGGACAGGAAGCACCAGCCCTGGCACTGACGGGCCCCGTTGTCAGCAGCCGTGGCCTGAGGCCAAGGACTGAATGACCTGAGGAGACTGAGATGCTCTCGTGCCCCTGCAGGGCAGGGCTGGTGGGCGGCTCGGGGTGTGGCTGGGCATGCGTCTCCCTGTCCCGCTCACCGTGCTGGCCTCCAGCCTCCAGCACTGTCCATCCTAAACCTCCCATCAGCCCAGCCTGGGGGCAGGCTGCCTGGGAGACCCTCTGAACACCGGCTAGCTTCATCCAGGCGATTCCCGCCCGGCGGCCCAGGGGAGCCGCCTCATGCCGCTGTCATTGCAGGTGGCTGCCGGGTGACCTGAGCCCCAGGTGAGCCATTGCTTTCCCGACTTGGACCCGTGCGAACGAGACATGGGCCAGCTGGGGGAGGAGATGGAGTCGAGCGCCTGCCCACCACAGCCTCCATGGGAAGATGCTCCCAGCTGACCAGAACCAGATTTCCAACTCCCACCCCCCTTCCCTCTTTGTTCTGAGTCAAGTGGATGCTGGCGGGTCTCTGGACACCACGACACACAATAACAGCAGCAGCGTCTTCTGCGAAGGGGAGGTCCTGCAGGGGGACTCAGGAGTTCAGCGTTGGATTCCCAGTTCCCTTGTCACCATGCTGCAGTTCCCGGTGTCCGGCGGGGTCCTGGCCGCCCAGGACGCGGGAAGAGAAAAGTTCAAATGGCTCTGAAGTGCTTGGTACCATGGCAATGGGAGCCGTCGAAGCGCGGGATAGACGGATCTGCACCTTCATCCTGGAGGAAGGACGCTGGTGCTGGATGAGCCGCATCCATAAACCCTCTCCAGGAACGTCCACGCCGACAGCCAAGCTTCGTGTTCTCGGCCCGTGAGCCCTGGGGTGATGGCATCTGAACCTCACTGGTGTTCCTGGGACAAGAGCTACCGAGAGCCTGCTCACGCTGGCTGGGCTTGCACGCTGTAACCAGTCCGGGAGCAGAGACATGACCATGTGGTTGTCTGGCCAGTCACAAAGAACCGGTGCAACTCAGAGCTGGAAGACTAGAAGTGCCCACGAGAATCCTTGGAGTGAAGAAAACCATTCGAAAAGATGAGTCTGATGAGGAATCAATGAGAGGGAATTGCACCTTGTCCATAGGCATAGCAGGACCGCAGGATCCTCAGGGATCACACCTCGCAGCCACCAGTGAAATGCAGCCACTGCTGGGCTGGAATGTGCTATGAAACCGCCTCGAACAGGAAAGGAAGAATCCCAAGAAGACAGGAGCTGGGTTTTGGCCAAGACATGGGTTGATATCCCTGCTCGTGGGATCTGTCAGGGCACAAAGTGGTTGGTGGGGTAGTCGTTTCCAGCACAACGTCCACCAAACCCCTTCCGGCCTTAGGGACATCACTGTGGCTGTATGCCACTGGTGGTCCCATGGGAGAGGCTCTGGGATCCCTGATGTATTCTCTTGGCCTTTCGCCTTCCCACCGGAGCAGAGACAAAACCCTCTGCTCTCCCTGGGGGACGCCATCCCATTTCCCCCCACGCGCCATCTCCCGCCCTCATTCCGCCATCACCACGTCGCCCTCTCCCTCCGGACACTGCTTCCAAGGCATTGTTGACTGGGGACATTTTGGTCTCTCCTGACAGACAAGAGACTCTGTATTGTCTCCTGCGTTGAAGATGCCGGTTCCCTTCGGGGCAGGCCAGGGCAGGGGGAGCCGCCTGACCCATCTCTTGTTTTGCATCAGACTCTCTCTTCCCGGGTCCAGATTTCTCGGCAATGTCACTGCATCATTACCAGTTCCTCCCCCCGCCCCCCCATCTCCATCTGGCTGTTCTGGCTTCTCCCCCTGCCCCACCAGCTTCTTCATCTCTGCGCCATCCTCCTCCTCTTCCCTCTCCCGGCGAAGGAGCGTTGGGTCTGGGGCCAGAGGGGCTCAGTGCCTGGGGCCGGGGTTTTCTGGGGGAGACGGGAGCCTCTGGCAGATCTGTAGGGGTCAGGGTCTCGGACCTCTAGGAAGGCCTAACAGCGAAGCAAACTGCCCTTAGGGGGTCCCCCCCCAACACCCGCTGTGTAGCCTAAGGGGCCTTTCCTCCACCCTCACCAGGGCTGTTCCCCCCCCCCCCAGCAACACTCCCTGTCCCCAGACTGCTGTGCCCAGAGCCCTGCTGGGGGGGGGGGGCAGCTGAAGGAGCCAAGGCCACGTGCCGCTGGGCTCGCCACGAGGGGGCTCCGACAGCAGCCAAGGCCAAGCCCTGGGTTCCAGGCGAGAGCCGGGAAGGGCCGAGTCTGGTTCAGTTCTGCTCTGCGGGCCCCACTCCGGCTGCACAGGCCCAGCCCAGCAGTAATGCCCCTGTAGGCGAGGGGCCCGGCCCGGTGGTGAATCCCCTGTAAGCGAGGGGCCCGGCCCGGCAGCGATTCCCCCATAGTTCGAGGGGCCCGGCGGTGAGTCCCCCATAGGCGAGGGGCCCGGCGGTGAATCCCCTGTAAGCGAGGGGCCCGGCCTGGCCTGGCGGTGATTCCCCCATAAGCGATGGGCCCGGCCTGGCCTGGCGGTGATTTCCCCCATAAGTGATGGGCCCGGCCCGGCAGCGATTCCCCCATAGTTCAAGGGGCCCGGCGGTGAATCCCCTGTAAGTGAGGGGCCCGGCCCGGCCCGGCCCGGCCCGGCCCGGCGGTGATTCCCATGCGAACCAGATGGGGAAATGTTCCGGCTGCAAGGAGCTCTCCTGGCTCTGCCTGTGCCCACACGTATTCTTTGCCCGGCTCCAGCCCCTGCGGCCTGGCGGGAAGGACGCTCCATGGCCAAAGGGCTGGCGCAGCCCTCGGTCTCGCACTGCTAGGCCTTCCCCGGGAGGCTACGGCGTTCCCCAGCAGGGTAGGGCTCCGGGACTCCTCCGGCCACTGGCCCTTCCAGGGTGTCTGACTCGCTGCCCCTTGGGAGGTTGGGGCGTTTCAGTTCCTTGCTCCTCTTCCCGGCCGCATGCCTCCCTCTTTCATGCCCCTTGCGCCCCCCACCGGTGCTCAGGGCCCTGTGGGGCAGGGATCCCTGTGGGGCCCCTCCTGTTGGGCAGACCCCCCCCGCCCCCTGTTTGGTGGTAACGCTGTGGAGAAGGACCATGTAAACCACTAACCTGGAGCTTGTGCGCGTGGGGCTGTATGCTTGGGGCAGCCGAAAGGCGAGATGCTGAGCGAAAGGGCGTTTCCCTAAAAGGTCCCTTCAAATAAAGCCAGGCCCCTTATTTTTCACGTGGGTCTCCCTTCCATCCAGCATCGGTGGTCACCATCTCTCCTTCCAGCCTCCTCTCTCTCCCCGCCCCTCTCCGTCCCTCCCCCTCCGAGAGCAACCTCGGCCTTGCTCAGGTCAGCTGGGGGGCAAGGATCTCCCCAGCCCCCCCCCTTCCTCCAGCCTCCCTTCCCCTTTCCGCCCTGCTCCCGCGTTCCCTGATGCCCAGCCCCACTGGTTTAGAGAGCCCGATAAGTGCCCTATCAACATGTTAATCAAATTACTTAGGAGCTAAAATTGACGCTTTTCATTAATTATACAAGATTATTCTAATTGCAAATTCAAATTTATGCGCTCGGAACAGAAGGTGTTCGGCAGCGTTGCTGGGAATTTGCATATTAAATGGGGAGTGTTGTGCATTATAGATGCTAATGTATGCACATTGTCTTTATTTTTAACTCCCGGGCCCATATGCGCGGCTGCCGCTTAAGGAGGTGAAGAAGTCCGACGTGGTTTTATTATTATTTTTTCCCCCTCTCCTCTTAGTCAAAGTCGGCGGTGCCGGGGGGGGGGGGGGGAGCAGCCCTGTGGGGGTTCATTGGGGGATCAGAGCTCACTTGCTTGCTGTCAATCTTGGATCCTTCCCGGGATAGGGAGGGGGAATAGTGTCCCCCTCACCGCATTTCCACGTTCCTTCCTTTCTTTGATTACCACCTGGGACGATGGCTGGGCCTCCTAGAAACGGATCCTTACTTAGGTGCCCTTCTCCCTTTCTGTCGCTCTGTCTTCCACATTCTCACGCTCTTGGAGGTTATCTCCTGGACCAATTAGCCTCAAAGACTGGGTTATTTCTTTAATTTGAACGGGAGACGTGACGAGAGAGATTTTCTCTCTTTCATTCTTTTGATTCCCCGAGACAGTTTTGTATTTTCAGTGCACTTAGTTGGACTGATGGACTTTTCCCGGGGAGGAATCGCCCGCTTGCCTGGACCCTGCCTCCCGCTGGCGGGGGGAGGCGAGGCAGTCCTGATTGAACGCAGGAGGGTGATTGCAGCTCGGGGAGATGCCATGTGTGTAAATGTTGAGACTGTCTTAGAGGTGCTGTCCAGGCCGGGGGCAGACCTGAGCCGTTCTAGTGTGGGCACGGAGGAGCTCCAGCACATGTTTTCGTGTGGGTACTACAGGTTCTGGAGCGTCTCCTATGGGGTTCTAGAGCAGCAGTGTGTGCTAAGGTCTCTAGATCATGGTTCTAAAGCTGCGGCATGCACCAAGGGTTCTAGAGCATGGTTCTAGAACAGCTGTGCACACTGCGGGGGTCTGGAGATGGTTCTAGATCAGCAGCCTGTGCTCAGGGTTCTAGACCACTCTCTCCAGGAGGCAGATTGCCATTCTCTGGGGCTGGAGGTGTAGGCCACCTGCTCTTTGCTCTGGGTTTGTCTGAGCTCAGTCTGCGAGGGAACGTTCTTTGGCACAATGTCCTGGCTCAGCAGATGGGGCAGTCCCTTGCTGTACAACTCTACTGTGGCCGGGTCTGGATTAGTGCCTCCGGCCGGGTCAGGACGCCACTTGACCAGGGAGATATTGAGAAATGCTGGGGAGTTCTGAGAAGAGTCACAGACAAGCTCCGGGGGCTGGAGGGACGGAGTTGTTTGGCTAAGCAATGACTAAGGAGGGACTTGAGAATTGTCTGCCAGAGCCTGATGGGCGGTAGCCCCGGGGGAGAGCTCCGGGGGCAGCAAAGAGGCTCGGGCAGGTGTTCTTTGTATTGTGCTGGGTCCCATTGTGCTGAGCATGGCGCAGAGCTATGCGGAGACGTGGTCCGTGCCACGCAGCTCTCATGGGCTAATTAAAACCAGACCCAGTGGGCCAGCCCCTTAGCTGGTGTCGATGGGTGTGGCTGACGTTCCCACTTGCTGGCGGATCGGCCCAGCGGGGGGTGGGAGGGGCAGTGTCACAGACCGCAAAGGGATGGGGAAGGGAGGCTGGGTGGGGCATGCAGGTCTGTCTGCTGCTGATTAATTATTCTTTGTACAGTGGTAGCGCCTAGGAGCCGGCGTCCCAGAGCGGGGCCAGGCACCGGACAGACAGCGCAAAGAGAGAGTCCCTGCCCACAGGCCAGGAACCCACCGGAGGGTCCAACTGGATGGAGGGATTCGAGGGAAGGAGGAGCCGATGCTGGGCACCATGTGCACAGCTTGGTGGTTCCAAGGCATTTCAGAGTGGGGGCTTGGGGGTTTTAAACAGACTAGATAGGGACCGGCAGCCCCCACCCAGGCTATGCTGCCCTGCCATTATCACAGCAGCTGGGGGGGCTCAGCCCAGGGCTCCCCACACTGAGGGAGGTTGAGAACAGATGTTGGGGTCCTGGCCACCCTGCCCTTCCCAGCTGGCTAAATGGGGGGGCTCGATCCTGGCTAACCAGGAGGAGTCACGGGGGGAAAGGGCGACACCCCAGGCTTTGGGAGCGGTGTAGAGCAGCAGAGGGGAGTGGTGTGGTCAGAGTCGTGGGCCAGCAAGACGACTGGAGCATGTTGAATGCCTGGAACCTCCTGCAGACCCGAAGCCAGGTATGCGGAGGCCCCAAGTACCCCAGTGGTGAGACCCGAGCAGCTCTGCCAGCCCCCGCTGGATGGCCCTGTAGAGAGCGGCCGCGCCCGAGCGCTCCGGTGTGGGGGCACGCAGGGCATTGGTGGGACGCTGCTCACGGCAGAGTCTCCCTCTCTCCACGCTCTGTGCAGCGCTGAGCACGCGCGACAAATAGTAACAACTGCGGGTGCCTGCAAGCGACGCCCTCCGCGTAGCGCCCCCAGGGAATCCGGCAGGCCCCGGGTTCGGGGTTGGGGATGTGGCAGGGATGGGGTGCGTGCGATGGGGGTACGGGAGTGCTGGGTTTGTGGGGAGAGATGGATGTGGGGCCTGGGAGGGCGGGGGCCGTAGGGTGCAGTGTGTAGAGATGGGGACTGTAATTAAAGTGCTGGTGGTGGAGTCCTGCTCCTGGCTGCCTTCTGCTTCCTTTCCATCCCCAGCGAGCTCTGGGCCATGGGGCAAAGGGCAGGGAGGGCGGCTCTGGGACTGTAAGCACACCCCTATGTCTGGGGTCCTGGCAGACGTTGCAGGGGAAGGTGCGAGAGCCCCACAGGAGCAGATGTGGGATAATCTGCCCCCTGCATTCATAGACTCGTAGACAGGCCGGGCTGGAAGGGACCTCGGGAGGTTTACTAGGCAGAGGCAGGGCCAGGCACACCTAGACCAGCCCTGACAAGTGTTTGTCCAACCTGTTCCTAAACAGCTCCCGTGACGGGGATCCCACAACCCTCCTTGGACGCCTGCTCCAGAGCTTCACTCCCCCGAGAGTCTGATGGCTTTTCCCAATCCCTGACCTAAATCTCCCTGGCTGCAGGTTAAGCCCAATGGATCCCCGTCCCCGTCCCCTTTATCACAGCCCTGCACAGCTGTCATCAGGTCCCCTTTAGGTGTCTTTCCTCCAGACTAAACCTGCCCCGTGGTTTTAACTTTCCCTCTCCGGTCGGGTTTTCGGAATCTTTTCTCCGTTTTGTTGCTCTTCTCTGGACTCTCCGATTTATCCTCCTCTTTCCTAAGTGTGGGGCCCAGAACTGGCCGCAGTGCTCCAGCTGGGGCTCCACCAGTGCTGAGAAGGGCGGGACAGTCATCTTCCGTGTCTTGCACCCTGGAATATTAGCCCTGGGGGACTGCATCCCCTTGGCTCTTATTCGGTTTGTGCTCCGCGGCAGCCCCCAGAGCCTTGTCAGCAGTGCTGCCGCTAGCCAGCGAGGCCCCAGTTTGTAGCCGGGCATTTGATTTTCCCTTCCCCACGGAAGTACCTGTGCACTTGTCTTGGTAGAATTTCACCTTGTTGATTTCAGACCAGTTCTCTAATTTGTCAGGGTCCTTTTGAATCCTCATCCTGTCCTCCAAAGTGCTTGTAACCCCTCCCAGCTTGGCGTCAGCCACAGATCTGATACCCAGCCCCTCTACTCCCTTGTCCAAGTCATTGCTGATCAGTACCAGGCGCGGGACTGAGCCCGGCAGGACCCCACCAGATGTGCCCTCCCAGTTTGACAGCAAACCGCTGACCGCTCCCCTTTCATCCACTTCACAGTCATTCAATCTAAAGCACGTTGCCCTCATTTCCTTAGGGGAATGTCCCGTGGGACTGTGCCAAGAGGGCTGAAATCAGGATGTATCATGTCCGCTGGTCCCCCCAGTCCACTGACCCAGTAACTGCCAGAGAAGAAATGAGGCTGCTTTGGCGTGATTTGTTCTTGACAAAGCCGTACTGGCTCTTCCTGATTGCTCAATAATTTGTCCCAGTATCTTGGCAGGTATCAGAGTTAGTCTGTGACGCCCCGGTTCTCTTTCTCCCCCATTGTAAAGACGGTTTGCCCATCTCCGGTTCTCTGGGACCTCACCCGTCCTGCCTGAGTTCTTGAAGACCATCTCCAACGCTTCCGAGATGGCTTCACCTAGTTCCCGAAGCACCCTTGGGTGGCTTTCCGCAGGCCCTGCCGACGTGACTCCATCGCACTTGAGCACATGCAGAGCTCGGGTAGCTAAGGTTGGCCGAGGCCCTGAGGCAGGAGGTGTAATATCCCTTCCAGAACTTGGGGGGCTAGTTGGGATCACCCGGGATGTTCTTGTCATCCACGGGAAAGTCCAGCCCCTCTTTGGCTCTTGTCTCCCGAGAGGAGAGTGGGGAAAGCTGGAGGCCGGCGGACGACCTGGAGTCGTTCCTGTGGGGCAGGCTCCTTCCTTTCCCGTCGTCGTTCACATGAGCAGTGATCCCTTGGGGTGTCCCTCGGCCCCAGCCCCCCTGCGATCCTTCGGGGGAGCGTCGCCATCCCAGGGGGCTGCGGGGCCTTGGCACAGACGGGGAGAGGAGTGGGGGTAGTGAGGCCTTGGGGAACCGGCTGCATTTGCTTTGGGAGCAGGGGGCAGGGAGGAGCTGGCAGAATGATGGGGAATAGGGCTGGGAAAGGCCCATGTGGTCCCATCTCCTTCAGCTCCTGGGGCCACTGCAGGTGGGTTCATTCTCCCGGGCTGTGTCCTGTCTACTCTGCCATGTCCCAGGGGCCGTCGTCCATTCACAGCCCGACAGACCCCCCCTCCTGCTGCCACCGGCCGGCTCTCCCAGAGCACCCCGGCCTGCTCCGCCGTGCGCCCAGGCCTGCCAGGAACGGCTACGGTGAGGTGGGTGGACCGGACACTGCACAGGGAGGGTCGGGCACCCAGGGGAGCAGCCTGCCAGCGAGGGCTCCTGGGCAAGCGCCCACAGCAAGGGGGGGGGCGTGCTGGGGGCAGTTACCTGTGGGGGGAGGTTACTTTACTGAGAGCCTTTCCCTGTGTCCAGCCCTGGCTGCCAGGACAGGGGTGGGGCCAGCTCCCCCCACATGCCCTGGCAACGGGCCCCTAGGATAGGGGCTGCATCCCCAGGGCCTGTCCTGCTGATGGGGGGCGGGGGCAGGAGGTGCCCGTGGTCTTTGAGGTGCAGCCGCCCGTCCCATTGGGAGCCAAACTGAGATCCCCCACTCGTCCCCTCAGGAGACAGACCCCATCCCCTGAGCCATCCAGTCCCCCCGACCTCTGCTAAGGCGAGCCTGGTGCAGCCAGCATGGGGTGCTCGCGGGGCCCACGGGGTCCCTGTACCTGGCGGGGGGGGGCTCGGTACAGGGCTGGCACCAGGCCAGGGAACAGCTGTGACCTGGCCCCCGCTGCCCCTCTGACGCCGCCTGGCTCCTGCGGGTGTCCCAGAGACGCCCCACGTTTCCAGCTCGCCGCAGTGACCCCAGCTCCTCTCTGCCCCTCTGACGCCGCCTGGCTCCTGCGGGTGTCCCAGAGACGCCCCACGTCTCCGGCTCGCCGCAGTGACCCCAGCTCCTCTCTGCCCCCCCCCCCCCCCCCGCCCCGCACTCCACTCTCGCTGCTCAATCAGCAGCTAATGGGGCTGCTGCTAAGTGGGTTCCTTCCCGCTGCGGCTCCTCTCGGCTGAGTCAACCCCCCGCCCCCATCAGCTGCCTTCCCCTCACCCCCTTCCCCCATCTGCCCTTCCGCCAGCCCCCTTCCTTCACGGCCCCCTGGCCGCATCCCTCTTCCTCTCCTCAACCCCCTTCCCCATCTGCCCCTCCGCCAGCCCCCCTTCCTGCACCGTCCTTCACGGCCCCCTGGCCGCATCCCCCTTCCTCTCCTCAACCCCCTTCCCCCATCTGCCCCTCCGCCAGCCCCCTTTCCTGCACCGTCCTTCACGGCCCCCTGGCCGCATCCCCCTTCCTCTCCTCAACCCCCTTCCCCATCTGCCCCTCCGCCAGCCCCCCTTCCTGCACCATCCTTCACGGTCCCCTGGCCGCATCCCCCTTCCTCTCCTCACCTCCTTTCCCCACAGTCTGCTGTGCCCCCTTCCCGGCAGTGGGGCAGGAGCAGGAGGAGGGCTGGGATGGGGGTGGGGGAACAGCTAGGGTTGGAGCAAGGTGGGATTGAGGAGCATTAGCAGAGCTGGGGGGGGCAGATGGGCTGGGATAGCAGGGGGTGTGGGTCGGTGTGACAATGCGGTTCTGGCGGAACCCAACTGAGAGTGCCAACTCAGGACAAATTGCTCAAATAGGGCAGTTACAGCCCAAGGCTGGGGGTTTCTCCACCTCTAAGGCAAACCAAACCAGCCAGACTAGGAGGACTTCGGTCTCACCCCACTGGCTAACCGCAAGTCTCACAAGCAATCTCCTTAGACACTCCAGTTTCCCAGTATCACCACCAGTGCCACTCGTTATGGGGACAAATGGTTATGAAAACCAATACCCCAGTAAAAGAAAAAGGTTCTCCTGATCCCAAAGGACCAAGCCCCAGACCCAGGTCAATATACAAATCAGATCTTACCCACAAATCACGCTGTTGCCCATCCTTTAGAATCTAAAATCTAAAGGTGTATTCATAAAAAGAAAAAGACAGAGATGAGAGTTAGAATTGGTTAAATGGAATCAATTACATACAGTAATGGCACAGTTCTTGGTTCAGGCTTGCAGCAGCGATGGAATAAACTGCAGGTTCAAATCAAGTCTCTGGAATACATCCCCCGCTGGGATGGGTCCTCAGTCCTTTGTTCAAAGCTTCAGCTTGTAGCAAAGTTCCTCCAGAGGTATGAAGCAGGATTGAAGACAAGATGGAGATGAGGCATCAGCCTTATATAGTCTTTTCCAGGTGTAAGAACACCTCTTTGTCCTTACTGTGGAAAATTACAGCAAAATGGAGTCTGGAGTCACATGGGCCAGTCCCTGCATACTTTACTGAGTTACAAGGCATATCTGCCTTCTCTCAATGGGTCCATTGTATAGCTGATGGTCCTTAATGGGCCATCAAGCAGGCTAGGCAGAGCTAACACCAGTTTGTCTGGGATGTCACCCAGAAGCATAGCATAAGTTTGAAATACAGACAGTATAGAGCCAATATTCATAACTTCAACTACAAAAGTGATACACACATATAGACAGCATAATCATAACCAGTAAACCATAACCTTGTCTTAGACACCCCATTTGACCCCCTTTATACAAGATTTGGGTGCCACTCCAGGACCTTGGTTGCAACAATGATCTATATGGTCCCAGATTATATCAATAACGTCACAGTCGGGATTGGGGGGATTGGCAGGGCTGGGGGGGGCAGACGGGCTGGGATAGCAGGGGCTGTGGGTCGGGATTGGGGGGAATCGGCAGGGCTGGGGGGCGGCAGACGGGCTGGGATAGCAGGGGCTGTGGGTCGGGATTGGGGGGGATCGGCAGAGCTGGGATAGCAGAGGCTGTGGGTCGGGATTGGGGGGATCGGCAGGGCTGGGGGGACAGACAGGCTGGGATAGCAGGGGCTGTGGGTCGGGATTGGTCCCGGGGTGTCCGACTGTGCATGGTGGTAGGTCCCGGGGCGTCCGGCTGTGCATGTGGGTAGGTCCCAAGGCGTCCAGCTGTGTGTGGCGGTAGGTCCCGGGGCGTCCGGCTGTGCGTGGCGGTAGGGCCCGGGCATCCGGCTGTGCGTGACGGTAGGTCCCGGGGCATCCAGCTGTGCGTGGCGGTAGGTCCCGGGGTGTCCGGCTGTGCATGTGGGTAGGTCCCAGGGTGTCCGACTGTGCATGGCGGTAGGTCCCGGGGCATCTGGCTGTGCGTGGCGGTAGGTCCCGGGCATCAGGCTGTGCGTGGCGGTAGGTGCCAGGGTGTTCCCCTCCTATGCCAGCCCCTGCACGTTCGCTGCTGCAGCCCATTAATAATTGACGGCGTGCTGGCGATTACGGGGCCTGTACAAGTGCCCTGAATATCTCCTCAGGCTGCGATGCTGCTGGGAATGGACGGGGCTCCCTCCTCGTCCATCTTCTGCAGGGGGCTCAGCACAGGCTCTTCCCTGCTGCTGTCTCGACTTCTCCCTGGGGGGCCGGGCTGGGCTGCCCCACACTCCTGGACTCCTCTCCCCTTCTCTGCCCCCCCCCCCAGCCCCTCTCACGCCCTGCTCTCCAGGCTGCTCCTTCGGGGGGCGTCCGACAGCAGCCAAGGGAAATGGCTGGGCCCCCACAGCCCTCGGCAGCGCACCCCGCTCTCCCCTCCCCCCAGGGCTCCTGGGTCCCCCGGCTCGGGTTCCCTGATCGATCGGCGCTGCAGCAATCAAACCCATTAGCTGCCTGCCGCCAGGGAGGGCTCAGGTGGCGATCGATACCCAGCGCGGCCGGGGAGAAGCCGCTGGCAGGGCCAGCCCGGCGCTCGCCGGCAGAGATGGCTGGAGACGTGTTCGAGGGGACCGACGGGCCGCCGGCGGGCGCGGCTGCACACGGGAGTTGGGGCGGGGGCGCTGCTGTGGGAGGGGAGTATGTGGTGGTTCGTGCAGCCAGCCGCGGGTCTGCCAGCCCTCGCCACCCCCCCACCGCCGTCTGACCAGCCGCCCGAGCTTGCTGCCCCCCGGGGGGCGGAGGAGAGACCTGGCCTGGCATCCCGCCTGGCCTGCACGGCCCCCACCAGGAAGCCAGGGCCCTGGGAATGGGGTTGGTTCCCCATGTCACCCCAAGGGCGCTGGCCTGGTTCCAGTCGTCTCCCCGGGACATCCCCACCCCACGGCCCAGGGGGAGAGACACCCAGGGCTCGTTGGGGGGGGAGTGGGCTCTGCCCCTGCTCGGTGGGCACGGATCTCCCTAGGGGCCATGTGGGATGGGGCAGGCAGGGTGGGATGGGAGGAAATGTGTTGGGGAGGTGGGATGGGGAGGAAGGGGGGTGAAGCCATAGGCTGGGGGACCAGTAGGACAGCCCCCTCCACACACACATTAAATATCTGGATTTCTCCTCTTTTCTCTCAGGTTTTTCCTCAAGTTCTTCCTCAAGTGCAACCAGAACTGCCTGAAGAACGCGGGGAACCCCCGGGACATGCGCCGCTTCCAGGTGAACCCCCTCCCCCCGGGACAGGGGCCCCGGCCCAGCAGCTCGGCACTGTATCTCAGGCACCGGGGCTGGGGCTGGATAGCGGGGGCTTGGTCAGGCCTCCAGCCAGGCCCCCGCTGCCCGCCCCCTGGGTGGGGGGAAAGGGGGCATCGGGCTGAGAACCCTGCTCCCCCAGGGGATCCCCGCGGTCTGACGTGGCCAGGCCTGTGTCCTCGCTCATTGCAGAGACTGCAGCCAGGCCTGCTCTGGGGACCCCCAGAGAACCAGCATATGTGGGGCTGGGAATGATGGGTCCTCTGCTCTCCGGGCCATAGCCGGCTCCTCTCGACAGCACCAAACCCACCAATAGATCAACGCAGCGACGGCTCCCGGCCTGCACGTGGCCCGGCGGCAGGGAGGGGGTTAAAACCCACCGCCGGACCAGCTGACAAACCCCATCCAGGCCATTCCCTCGTTCCCCGGGCCAGCTGGGACGCTGCGGCCCCGTTACCCCCTGGCCGAGGTGGAGTTCTGGGGTTTGGGGGGCAGGACTTCGGCTCTGATTCTAACCAGGCTCGGAGCAAAGCAAAGTGAGATACAGCGCCCTCTCGCTGGGTCTCCCCCATTGCTGGCTGTGTGCACCGGGCGCAGCCCCAGGGAACGCGCTGGCCGGCTGAGAGCCCCACCGGAGCGGGTTTCGGTTCTCCACTCTCGGGGGGTGAGGGGGGGTCACCGCCACCTCTGAGCGCCTGAGAGCTGTAGGAGTTTCTGAAGGGCCTAGGGGAGTTGGGAGCGACCCCCCCCGCCGCCCGGAGTGACTCCACTGTCTGATCTCGCTGGATTCTGGCCCCGTTGCTCTCCTTGGAGCTGCTTACCTGCCCCCTCGCCCCAGCCCAGACGGAAGCAGTGAAAAGCAGCAGCTTCCCCCTTCCATTAGCCCCTCGGCTGGCTCAGTGCAGCAGCTGGTGGGGTGCCCAGCTGCCTGGGGGAGGGGTGGTTTGGGGACGTCTCTGCTGCTCGTGGCGTTACATGGGGTCGGAGGGCAGCACTGCAATGTTGGAGGCAGAGGCAGTCTCTGCTGTGCCCGGCGGGCCGTTCTCCGGGGTGGGGAGGGGGTTTGTCTGTCTGCCTGTCCCCTCTGAGCAGTGCCAGGGTGATTCTGACATTGGAGACCATGTGAATACCCAGCCTGGCACCATCGCCAGCTCCTGGGGGCATCGGCGGGCCTGCCAGCCCAGGGCACCGCAGAGTCTTGGGAGCCGTGTGTCCGAGGCCCCAGCTGTGCTCCCAAGCTCACCGGACTGAGCTGTGTTGTGCCGGGTGGCTGTGTCCCCCCCCGCAGGAATGGGGCAGTCGGGAAGCTGGATTCTGGAGGGACCAGGGCTTTGGCCAAGGCGTGCTGTGGTTCGTTGGGTAGGACGGGGGCAGTCAATTGTATTGGACACCCTGGGGCAGCTGTTCCTGTTCTACCATCCGCACTGTGTCAGACAGCCAGGGAGCTGTAACCCCAAAGTGTTCGCTGGTATCTCTCGTCCTCCATTCTTCTGCAGTTCTCACATTTCACAGATGGGGAAACTGAGGCATGAACAGTTAAGTGACTTACAGTCACCCACAGTGCAGTGGCAGAGCCAGGGCCCACTGTGCATAGCGTCACCGTTCCCTGTTGGCTCTCCCAGCCAGAGGGGTACATACCCTCATCACAGCGCCCCCCGTTGTATCACAGGGCGAGGGCTCACAGGGCGAGGGCTCGTTAGCAGGAGAACAGCCCTGCATCTCTCCCAGGTACGCCAACCCTGCCCCTGCATCGCTTCGCAAGCCCCCTCTGGCCTGCCCTGCCCAGCTCCCCCGTGGTGCCCGGCGGGTGCAGCTCGGCAGGCGGAGACGGCGGCTCTGGCCCGTCTCCCCAGCTCACACCCAGCGCGGCGCCTTCATTAGGGCCTCTCGGAAAGATATGATAATTGTGACATTTTTACATGATTAACAACCCATCCAATTTGCATAGCGCCGCGGCTCCTGGGAGAGCAGCCAAGCCCGCCACCCCGATGAGCCAGCGAGTAGGTGGGGGCAGGGAGGAGACCTGGCAGCCAGGCTGGGGGCTGGAGCTGGCCCGGCCCCCTCGGCCCCTGGAACGCTGACCCTGGTGTAACGAAGCGGCCTTTGGCTGGACACTCCTGAGAGTATCAATTCAGGACAAATTGCTTAGAGCAGGGCAGTTACAGCCCGAAGCTGGGGGTCCTTTGCACACCAAACCAGCCAGACAGAGAGGACTTCGGTCTCACCCCACTGGCTAACCACAAGTCACACCAGCAATTCCCTTAGACGCTCCAGTTTCCCAAAAAAAGAAGAACAGGAGTACTTGTGGCACCTTAGAGACTAACAAATTTATTAGAGCATAAGCTTTTTTAATTTGTTAGTCTCTAAGGTGCCACAAGTACTCCTGTTCTTCTTTTTGCGGATACAGACTAACACGGCTGTTACTCTGAATCCAGTTTCCCAGTATCAGCACCAGTGCCACTCGTTATGGGGACAAATGGTTATGAAAACCAATACCCCAGTAAAAGAAAAAGGTTCTCCTGATCCCCAAGGACCAAGCCCCAGACCCAGGTCAATATACAAATCAGATCTTACCCACAAATCACGCTGCTGCCAATCCTTTAGAATCTAAAATCTAAAGGTTTATTCATAAAAGGAAGAAGACAGAGATGAGAGTTAGAATTGTTAAATGGAATCAATTACATACAGTAATGGCAAAGTTCTTGGTTCAGGCTTGCAGCAGCGATGGAATAAACTGCAGGTTCAAATCAAGTCTCTGGAACATCCCCAGCTGGGAAGGGTCATCAGTCCTTTGTGTAGAGCTTCCGTTTGTAGCAAAGTCCCTCCAGAGGTAAGAAGCAGGATTGAAGACAAAATGGAGGATCTTCCCAGGACCTTTTCTATTCTCTGCCATGTGGAAGGACCCCTTTGTTCTTACTGTGGAACATCACAGCAGCAAGGTGGAGTTTGCAGTCACCTGAGCAAGTCACATGTCCATGCATGACTCAGTTCTTTACAGGTAGAGCAGCCATTGCTTACATGCTGCCTTGAAAGTTCCCAGGAAAGCTCCTCGGATGTGGATTGGAGTCTCCCAAGGTCTATTGTCAATTAAGAGTTTCTTAATTGGGCACTTATTCTGAAAATTCCTTTCTCAAGAAGCTGACCCAATGCTTCACTGGAGCTACTTAGAATCAAACACATTGAGATACAAGTACATAGATAATATTCATACTTCAAATACAGAAATGATACACACATACAGACAGCATCATCCTAACCAGCAAACTACAACCTTTTCAAAGACACCTCACTTGACCTCCCTTGTACAAGATTTGGTGCCACTGGAGGACTTTGGTTGTAACAGTGATCTATACGGTCCCAGTTCATGTCCATAACGTCCAGGCTGGCTCCGCAGGGCGCATGGCAGCAGGGGGTTGCCGTGGCTCAGGGTTCAGGCCTGAGAAGCTCCCGTGCCCCAGAACCTCCCTTCTCAGCTTTCCCACAATGCACCAGTGGGTGACATGGGCCATCGCCTAAGTAGTGTCAGACCCTGGTACTTAGCCCCTAATAATGGCACTCCCCCCCCCGCCCGAGAGGGCTGGGCCACGGCTGGCATTCAGGGGCCATGCAGTGCCTGGGACTGCCCCATTGGGGGGCGGGTTCGACCGACACTACAATGCAATGGGCTGCCCCATTGGGGGGCGGGTTCGACCGACGCTACAATGCAATGGGCTGCCCCATTGGGGGGCGGGTTCGACCGACGCTGCG
>NC_048302.1:138509037-138535389 GCF_013100865.1 Trachemys scripta elegans
TGGATGGAGAGAGGGTCGGAGGGTCGGTGGCGGGGAGGTGCAGGCAGGGGACGGGTAGGTGGGGGGTAGATGGATGGAGGGAGGGTTGGAGGGTCGGTGGGGGGTAGATGCAGGCGGGGGACAGATGGGGAGAGACAGGAGGGCAGAGAGCCGATGCTCCGGGTTGCTCCCTTTCGTAGGGCACTAGTCTGGGCTCCCTGACTCCCCCTCCCACTCCCCCTGCCTGCTGACCGGGGGGCGGGGGGGAAAGGGGGTGCCCGGCGCTCAGCCTCCCTTTCCAGATCAGGCCTGTTCTGTGTGTGTCGACCCGGCTGAGGCGCTGGGGGTGAGGGGGGGAGTTGGTGATTGATTTGGCCCCTGCTCCGCTGGCCAGGTCCCAATTTCCAGCATCTCTGGCTTTGCCCAGCCATGAAAGATTGAGATGGTGTGTGTGTGTGTAGGGCGGGGAATCAATACATGTGTGTTCCTGGGAGGGGCATTGCTGTGTGTGACACCTCGTCTGTGTGAAACCCTGTGTGTGTGACATGGCACCATGTGTGTGACACCGCGTGTGTGTTAGACTTGTGTGTGTAGCTCCGTGTGTGTGACACCGTGTGTGTGTTAGACCTGTGTGTGTAGCACCGTGTCTGAGACCCTGCGTGTGTGACATGACACCGTGTGTGTAATACCTAGGGTGACCAGACAGCAAGTGTGAAAAATCGGGACGGGGTGGGGGGTAATAAGAGCCTATAGAAGATAAAGCCCTGAATATAGGGACTGTCACTATAAAATCGGGACATCTGCTCATCCTAGTAATACTGCATGTGTGTGAGACCCTGTGCGTGATGCTGTGTGTGAGGCAGTGTGTGTATGTCACACCGTGTGTGTGTGTCAGTGATTCTCCCTCCATCCCCATCTGCCCCCTGCTGGCATGTGCTCTGGGGGAGCCCTGGCTGCTGAGCGGTGGCTCCCCCGTCAGGCGGTTTGGGCCCTGGCTGGCCCGGTGCCATGCTCCCCGCTGCGGGGTGGAGCCGCTGGCGGGCGCCCACAGCTCAGAGCGTGGGGCGACGGGGGGGGAGACGGCCTGTCTGGGCCATTGCTGTGGGGCCGGGGCAAGCCTGCCCGTCCCCAAGCCTTCCCCGGGAACCAGCCCGTCCCACCCGGAGTGGCCAGGGGCTCCTGCTGCCAGCCTGCAGTGCCTATCCTCTCACCTCCGCACCCAGCCGCCCGCTGTCTGTCTGTCTGTCCCGTTGTCCAGCCCTGGGCCCTGGGTCTCTGGCCATGCAGCTGCGGGGGTTGGGGAGAGGCAGGGACATCCTGGCCCCTGGATAGACTCCATGTCATGAACGCGAGGAGGCGGGAGCGGAGCATGTGGCTGGGCCCAGGGGTCACGGACCCATGGGATCGGGGCAACGCCCCACCTTTTAAACAGTCCCGGGGAGCCCCCCTCAGTATGCCAGGCCCCCACTGGGTCCCACTCTTCCTCACCTGGGCCCCACTTCCTAGATGGAGCCTCCGGGCTCCAGCCCCGTTTCCCGCAGGGAGCTGTGCCCAGCGAGTGGCATGGGGCCAGCCCCCGGGAGAGCCTCGCCCCCTGCACAGAGCAGTGCACCCCCAGGGTTATGCAGTGACACCCGGCTGCATTCGCAGACCGAGCCCGGTTTGTCGGGCACCTGGACGCAGCCCTGAGACGTAGGGGTGAAAGCACCGTCTGTCTGTCCTGCCCCCAGCAAAGCACCAGTCGGGGGCAGCGGGTTCACCTCTGGCTCTGGCTCTCTCTGGCCTGTGCCAAGAGCCGGCCCCTTATCCCTGCCGGTCCCCTCCCAGATCGCAGTCCCAGGGCCACTGGGGTCAGCGTTCTGGCCTCGGGGATTGTCCATCGTCATCTCGGGTCCTTGTGGCTTTGGGTCAGACTCGGCCGCTCTTTAGCCCGACAGCTCAGCGACACGCACGCCGCCCTGAGAGCGAATGTCGTCCTTTCCTCCCTCTGGGAGCCAGGCAAGGCTGGGGGGAAACTGAGGCACACACCGGGGTCATAGAATCATTACAAAACATTCCCACTTTGTCACCCCAGGACTCCTGGGTTCTGTGGCCTGGCTCTGTGCCCATGGGTAGGTCAGCCCCCTGTGCCATGCCTCAGTTTCCCCCACGAGGACAGCGCCAGCCCCTCCTCTCAGGCAGGTGGGGTTTAGAGGGAGCCCCGGCCCATGGCACTGACCCTCACTGTCTCCCTCCCTCCCCAGCACTGAACGAGCCAACCATTGACTATGGGTTCCAGCGGCTGCAGAAGATGATCCCCCGGCACCCCGGAGACCCCGAGCGCTTACCCAAGGTAAACCCAATGGGAATCTGGGTTTTGTTTCCCAAAGTGCTTTCCCAACATACAGACACCCCAGCGCTGCCCGGGAGAGCACAGCCTGACCGACCGGCCCAGGGGGCGCTGTCGGGCTGGCTGGGGACTACAGGCCTGGCACACCGCACCCCTGAGAGAGCGGGTGCCTCTGGCACCCCTCCTTCCCTGTGCCCCCCTTGGCGCCCCTTGCCCCGGACGGGGACAGCAGTTTGCTGGTGCCAGGCCAGGCAGCTGGGATGGGGGCACAGCCAGTGTTGGGCTGCGTGAGAGGTGGGGGCTTTGGGGCGCTGCAGAGAGCCGGGCCCAGACGGGCCTGTGTTCCCCCCACCCCCCGCCCGCGCAGTGACACTAATGGCTCCAAGCTGGGCCAGGGCCGCCTGATGAGAAGTGACAGGCCGAAGCTGCTGACAAATTGGAGCCATTCATCATGTGGTGACAGGGCCCAGCCGCCCACGCTGCGCTGCGCTCGCTGCTGCCCCTGCGGGGATGGGGGCAGGGACCCCCCCGTCCCAGCATACACATGGGGGCCGCAAGGGGGAACCACCTGCCCCAGGGCCCAGACGCAGGATTAGAACCCGAGTCCTCTGCCAGGAGTGGGGGAACAGCACGGCATCCTTTGTCAGATAGAGGCGGGGTCCGCTGGGCAGAGCAGGGGGTGGGCCTCAGGACTCCTGGGTTCCATTCCTGGCTTTGGGAAGGGAGTGGGGTCTAGTGGGTGAGAGCCAGGACTTCTCTCCCAGGCCTGCACTGCTCCCCAGTTTCTCCCCCCATCTGTGACAGGCGTGCGCGTGTGGGGCATGGGGGAGGGTGCTGATGGGGTGTCCAGGCGTCCAGGGCTGTACCAGGACCACCCACCCCTCCCCGGGTCCCGGCTTAGCACTGGCGGGGGCTGCTGTTCGAAGGGCACTGTGTCCGTGCTGCGGGCCAGATGAGACCCCCCCCCATGGCTGGGAGGTTTGCTGCCCCCAGCCCGTGCCCATAGCTGAGACACGTGGTGGGCGCGGAGGGGTTGGCTGCATTAGGCCCCGGTGTAGCCAGCCCAGGCCGGGGGCCCAGTGTGCCCGGGGAAGGGCAGTCACAGCCCACTCGCCACCTGCCCGCACCCCAGCAATCCCAGGGTCAGTGCCGCCCGCGCTGGTGATCAGCCTGAGTGAGCGGGCGGCGGGCGCGGGCTGCAGCCGGGCCTTCTCCATGGCGGCATTGATCGGACCGAGGTTACAGACGGCCGGCGAGCGCGTGGCTGCGATTGCCCCTGCGTAGCCTGACAACAAGTCAATACTGCGGATCTCAGTGGCGGGGGGCTGGACGGACGGGCGCTGCCCGCCTCGCCCCCACGCACGCCATTGCCACAGGCCGGGGGGCCCTGGGCAAACAGCTGGGAGCCAGGCAGGGGGCCAAGGCCTGGCAGACTCCTTCTCAGTGCCTTTCCCTCCACACACCGGCTTCCCCTGGGGCTGGGAGGTGTATCTGTGTGTGTGTGTGCATTGTGTATTGAGGGAGTGTATCGGGGGTGCTGTGTGTGTTGTATATCGGGGGATGTGTGTGTGTGTATATTGTATACCAGTGTGGGTGAGTGTGTGTTGTGTATCTCTGGGTGAATGTGTGTATTGTATATCGGGGGGGGGGTGTCTGTGTATTGGGGAGGGTGTGTTGTATATCGGTGTGTGTGGTGTGTATCTGAGGGTGTACTGTGTATTGGGGTGTGGGTGTTGCATATCCGGGATGTGGGGGATGTGTGAGTGTGTTGTGTATCGTGATGCGAGTGGGTGTGTTTGTGTTGTGTATCGGGATGTGAGTGTGTGTGTTGTGTACCAATGTGAGTGGGTGTGTTGTGTATCAGGGGAGGGGTGTATCGAGGGTGCTGCGTATTGGGGGGGTGTTGTATATCGGGGCACATGTGTTGTGTATCGGGATGTGAGTGTGTGTGTTGTGTACCAGTGTGTGTGTGTGTGTGTTGTATATCAGGGATTTTGGGGGGATGTGTGAGTGTGTTGTGTATCGGGATGTGAGTGTGTGTGTTGTGTATCAGTGTGGGTGGGTGTGTTGTGTGTATCGGGGGTAAGTGTGTTGTGTTGTGTATTGGGGTGTGGGTGCTGTATATCGGGTGGGTGGGTGTGTATCGGGGCACGTGTGTTGTGTATCGGGATGTGAGTGTGTGTGTCGTGTACCAGTGCGTGTGTGTGTTGTGTATTGGGGTGTGTGGTGTATCCAGGGGAGGGTGCACCCTCTAGTGGCTGACTCCAGTTATGCCACGGCCCAGGGTCAGGTTGCTGTCCGGTGTCTGCGTTGGCAGAGGCCTGTGGGGTGGGGGTGACGGCAGGCGAGGGGGGGCAGGGACTGGAGAGAGGAGAAAAGGGCCCCCATACCTCCAGCTGTGGCTTTATGGTTGACCCCTGGGGGTAAAATCGCGCCGGATGTGCCCTCTCCTGATCTCCGTCCCCCCCCACCTCCCCCGGCTCCAGAGAGCGCCCCCAGTGCCCCGCCCTGCCCGTCCCTCACATCACCCCTCCTGTCACCCCCCTTGCGGCCCTGGGACTGGGGAGCCCGGGTGCGTCCGGCTGCCCACTCTGGGCCCGAGGGACCCACGGGTCTGCGCTGCACCTGACACGGGGCTTGTCCCCCCGGGATCGAGTACAAGTGTCCATGCCTGGCGCTCCTCAGGACCGGCTGCTACACCGCCAGCTCCGCCCCGCCCGCCGGGCTACCGCGCGGTGCAGACAGGGCTGCAGGGCTGAGCCGGAAGTGGTGCCGTGGCCCCCGGGCCATGTGGACGCTCGGACTCCAGAGGGAACATGGCCTGTACCGATTGCCCTGGCGTAGGGGAGGAGTGTCCCCACACTGGCTCTGCACCACTCTCACTGAACTAGTCTGAACCTGATTTAAATTAAACCGGTTTGACTTGGGGGTGTAGCCAGGGATCGCCCCCTCTTGGGCCTTATTTCTTCAGTGCTTTCAACACCCTGGCGGGGTGATGCCTCGGGCCAAAGGAATTGCGGTGCGGGCGGGTGCGGGTCTCTGGCCTGTTCTCCCGGGGGTCAGACTAGGTCAGCACAGTGGGCCCTTCTGGCCCTGGCATTTATGAATCTACGGCTCCCCGGGCCACAGGCCCCCCTGCGCCGGGCACGGCCCAGACATGAAGCGCTGGTCCCTGCCCGAGGAGCTGGCAGTCCGAGGGCCTGATCCCCGCCCCTGGAGCCAGCCGGAGTCTCCCGGGGCCGCTCGGGAAAGCCGCGCCTCGGGCAGTCACCGTGCGGGCGCTGTGATTGGCCCGTGATGGCTGGCTGGCGGGCTGATGACAGGGCGCACAGCCCGTTGGAAGGAGCCGCCCAGAGTGGGGGCCTTGGCCGGCATTTCCTCACTTCAGTGTCTGCAGGCGCTTCGGGGTTCTGCTAACGTCCTCTCACGAAAACCTGCGCTCGCCCAAAGGCGGCAAGGGGTCCTGATCCAGCCACGGCGAATCAACCAGGGCTGGCCCCGGTGCCCCAGTACAGCACTAGGGGGCGCTGTGCTGCAGGGAGGGGCTCAGTAGGGGGCGCTCCCCCAGTGCCCAGCATGGTGCTAGGGGGCGCTGTGCTGCAGGGAGCGGGGAGGGACTCAGTAGGGGGCGCTCTCCCCAGTGCCCAGCATGGTGCTAGGGGGCACAGTGCTGTGGGGAGGGGGGAGGGACTCAGTAGGGGGCGCTCTCCCCAGTGCCCAGCATGGTGCTAGGGGGCGCAGTGCTGCAGGGAGTGGGGAGGGGGGGCTCAGTAGGGGGCACTCTCCCCTGGCTCGCTGTGCGCCAGAGCCTCTGGAGGTAGCAGGGGAGGGCCGCTCACCCGTGGCTTGTCGTTGTCTCCCCACACACCTCCTTGCTGGGGGCACCCTGGGCACAGCCCTGCCTCTGACCCGCCTGGCTAGGCCCCTGCTGGGTGTAGAGCGCCGCTGTGCCCGCTTGCACTCACCTACCCAAGCGGGGCACGGTCACAGGGCTCCGCCAGTCTATGGGCAGCCGGGCTCCTGGCCATGCCCTGATGGGCCCCCTGGCACCGGGAGCCCCGTGTCTCTGGCGGGTGGTTGCCAGGTTCCCTGCAGTGGGGCCAGCTGGTTCTCCTCCTTCTCGGGGTGTGTATTGCTCCAACCAGGGATGCTCCTTGGGCCCCCCCATCCTGGGACCCCTCCCCTTACTCAGGGCTCCTGGGCATGGCCAGTGCCTTAGCCCCACCCCCAGAGATGGGGAGCCGAGCCCAGGAGACAGGGCACAGCTGCAATCCAGGGTACGCCAATGGCTCCCAGGGGCTCACTCCGCCCTCGCCCTAGTGGGGCAGCGCAACGTCCCAGCGGGCTGGGGCGCAGGCAGGGAACAAGGGGCAGGCAGCCCCAGCTGTAACCCGGACACCCCCCTCCCTGGGGGAACAGCCCCTTCTTCAACTCTGCCAGGCGAACGCAGCCTCGAGGAGTGAGAGTCCCCTCCAGGAGCCGCAAGCCCCCACCCCACGTCCAGCCCACACCCCAATCCCTGAGCCCCAGCCACAAGCCAGCGCCCAGGGCAAACAGGGCGTCTTGGATCCATGGAGAGCTCCCCATGCCAGAAGGAGCAGGGGGACAAGAAGCTAGTGTCGGGTTTTGGGGTGAGGTTGTTGATGGGCTCTTGGGGGGCACGCTAACGCTCTGGGCACTGCGCTGCGGGTCCGGGAGGTGCATGGAGTGGGTGCGACACAGGCAGACCCGCTGCCAGCTCATGCCAAGGTCCCCATGTCTCAACTGAATGCTGACAAATATGTAGCGGGGATCCGCCTGCCCCCGTTAGTGCTGGTAAAATAGGATATGGGTGATAAGAATGTTTTGGGTGTTTAGACTTTACTGAACTCTTGTGAGTTGCTGCCTGCGTTAATCTCACGTCCTGCATCTGTGGCCCGTACTGTAAGGTGCTATTTGAGCGGTTGTGTTGTGAGCCTGTCTGACATTGTAACTCACCAGAGAGGAGAGAGACAGTAACTGGTGTGAAGTGCTGGTTTCCAACAGGTGTTACGTCCTGGCCCACAGGGAAGGGCCGGCAACACCAGATGGACTATTGTGGGACATTAACCAGGACAAAAGACATTGGTTGTTCTGCCCTCCTCCCCCCCCCCGTGAAGATGTGGATTTCTCCCATCAGCTGAGTTTGCAGCTCAGAGCACATGGGGTGGGGGGGAGGAATAGAAACCCCTAGCAAGAAGGAACGGGATCTTTATGATGCTTGGACTCTGGGGGTCGAGGTTTCTCAGCATAAGCAAAAGATCCCCAGTGCTTAGCCCAGGTTAGCCCTAAAGGACATAAAGAGCTTGTTTATTATAGAAGATTGTGTTACCTTTCGAAGCTTAAGATTGGCACTTGTGTGTGTGTGTGTTTACCTGCTTTAACCTTGTAAATAATTCTCATTTCCTTTTCCTAGTTAATCGTTAGATAGTTTATTGTGTCTCTGTGTAAGATCTAAGGTGCAGCTGACCTGGGGTAAGTGACTGGTCCTTTGGGATGGGAAGTAAGCTGAATAGTGCTGTGTTGCTTGGTGAGAGGGACCAGAGATCGGAGCACCCAAGGGACTGGCTGTGACTCCGTGTTGAAGCTGTTATGGTGCCTGAGGAGTTTGCCCTTGATGATTAGTTGGTGAAATCGAAGTACAGAACTCACAGCCCGTGTGGGCTCTGTGCCCTGGCTCCTGGCAGCCTGCCCTGAGGTTGGTTCTCACGCTCTGGAACCCTGTAGGGCCGCCTGACCCCCGCGTAGCTGTGGCAGGCGTCACATCCCCCAGATGAGTGACGTTTACAGAGCAGGACCCCAGCGCTGTTCAAAGTGTAAACTTGGTATTGAGAATTGCCCAGTCACAGAATAGACACAATGAGCGACTCACGGCGGGGAAAGACCTGGAACAGATCCGTTTGCAGAGGGGAATGTCCCATAACAGGAAAACCCCAGATCAGGCGCTGAGAGCTTGGACCAGGCCCCCGGGGAAGAAGAGGTGGTGAAGCCCAAGGACCCTCCAGCCCCAGATGCGACCGAGGAGCCCCCCACAGGGGAACTGGCCCGACTGCAACCCCCAAGAGCCCAGGAAGAACATGAGCACCAGAGACTGATGGGGGAACTGCGGGTCAGGGAGACCGAAGCAGCCCAGACAGTGGCAGACCCCACCAGAGGCAGACGGGAGCTCCAGCAGTGCAGCCCAAAGGACTGGAGCAGTGAACGGAGTTTCTCTAACCAGTGATCACACGCACACACCCAGCACCGGGGAGTGGGAGAAGCTCTGCCCGACTGCACAGAAGAGAGACTGTGTGGGGCGCGCAGTGTCCCAGAGGACAAGCACATGCCTGTCCTCTTAACCAGATCATCTGGAAAAGCCAGACAAGCTTGTAACGATCTGGAGCAGGGCGATGCTGAGGTGGACAAGATTTGTAAAGAAAATGTGTTGGAAAGATTGGAGCTCACCCCTGAGCCCTCTTCAGTGACGTATCGAAACATCGGAGTGTTTGACAGGGTCACTCACCTGAATATGTGCACACAATGGGTGATTTTATGAGACAGTGGATAATGGGGGCAGGGGCCGATGGTGATCATGAAAAATATCATTCTGGGATGTATTAGCGGGACACAAGAAGTCGTTCTTCCGCTCTGCTCTGCGCTGATACGGCCTCAGCTGGAGTATTGTGTCCAGTTCTGGGCACCGCATTTCAGGAAGGATGTGGACAAATCGGCGAGTCCAGAGAAGAGCAACACAAATGATGAAAGGTCTAGAAAACATGAGCTAGGAGGGAAGATTTAAAAAATTGGGTTTGTTTAGTCTGGAGAAGAGAAGACTGAGAGGGGACATGATAACTGTTTTCAAGTACATAAAGCATTACAAGGAGGAGGGAGAAACATTGTTCTCATTAACCTTGGAAGATAGGACAAGAAGCAATGGGCTTAAATTGCAGCAAGGGAGGTTTAGGTTGGGCATCAGGAAAAACTTCCTAACTGTCAGGGTGGTTAAGCACTGGAATAAATTGCCTAGGGAGGTTGTGGAATCTCCGTCATTGGTGATTTCTAAGAGCAGGTTGGACAAACACCTGTCAGGGATGGTCTAGATAATTAGTCCTGTCCTGAGTGCAGGGGACTGGAGTAGGTGACCTCTCGAGGTTCCTTCTAGTCCTACGATTCTAGGATTCTATATTCATCAACAACTTCTGCAGCCTCTAAAACTGTGGATGTTTTTTGTCGCACACGGCTGCCTTCACCTCCTCCGTAACTACCCCAACAATGGCTCCTTGGCCACCAGATCAAACAGTTTCTCATGATCACCTTTAGCCCTTGCTCCCATTACGCAAGAGTCTATGGGGTTTGCCTCTTTCAATCTCCTTTGGGGAGACAGGTGTGGGGACCCCGGTCTTGGGAGGGTGGTACAGAGGAGACAGGACAGCAGGGGAGTGTGATAGCGAATGTAAAGGCTGTGATGGCCCCGTGCGTCAGAACCTTGAAGGATGCTCGGGCTGGCGGGCAGGCTGGAGAGGTGTCCTTGGGCACAGGTGACGCCATGGGGCCAGCGCTGATTCCAGTGAGGAAGGACAAGATGCAGGATTGTTGGAGGCACTTTGGGGGCGCCGGAGAGCGTGAATGCGGGCAGGGGATGTAGGGGAGCCCCGTGGCCATGCAAACGGGACATGTTAGCAGATGGAGAGCATACCCCGAAAGGGCAATGAGGGGAACGTGGGAACATTTCCTGCCCCGTGAATAGATTTGATCAGGGAGGGTAAGGGAGAGATGCCTCTGGAGAGCACAGAGATGTGGCAGGGTTTGAGCCCACCCCAAAAGCAGGAGACATTGCTGGCAGGTATTTTCCAAGCGGCCAGGTTTAACTAACAGAACAGCGCATGCCACTGACACTGCAGGGCCCCCGCTGCCCCTCGAGGAGCGTGCCGGGCCATCGGAGAAATCCGACAGATTCAGGACGAGGTGGAGCATGAAGCCCCTGGGCATCTCCTGTCGGGATGGTACCTCACAGGGATAAAACCAGGAGATGGGTTTTAGAAGGGTAAAGGCTGGCCTGGCCCTTACCCCACACCGCAGAGAGGCCCTGCTAATGCGTGCGCAGTTCATAAGCACTCTGGATTTGACTCATGGCTATTGGCAAATTCCCTTGAATGCTGTGGCCAGGAAAGGTCAGTTTTCCCAGTGGAATCTGGTCTCTCGGGGGTGGAGGTTCATTAATACGGGGAGGGGGGGTAGACTGTCCTGCGGGGATCACAGACCTTCTCCAGGGCCCCTGCAGACGGCTTAGCTGTTCTTAGACCACCTGAGCCATGGGGGAACTGTATTGCAGAGGGGTAAAGAAGCCAGCCTCACTGGCAAGGTGTCTCAATGCAAGCTGGGGCCCACAGAGGTACCTTGCCTAGGACGCAGGATGGGCAGTGGGTTGGTTCACCCCGATCCTTTGAAGGTGGGAAGCCATGCGGAGCTGGCCTGCCCCACAAACCAAGCAGCAGGTCTGGCCAGCTATCACCGGAGGTTTGTAAAGGGGTTTAGTGACATTGTGACCCCAGAACAGACCCTACAACAAAGGGGAACTGGAGCAGGAGGCCTGAACCCAGGCCTGGGAGAAAGGTTTTGTCTAAAGAGCCAGTTTCAGCCGGCCCTGATCTCAGCAAACCCTTTGATTCATGCCCTGATGCTGCTAACACTGGGCTTGGCGCAGTGCAGGTGCAGGCTGTGAAAACCTGACCCGCACTGCGCAGAGCTAGGCTGGCATGGAGCGGGGGCGCTGTGCCATCGCTGGAGCCGGAAAGCCACTTCTCTGTCACACAGAAGATGTAAGGTCCGACCAGACCTCTCCCCATTGGGGCCCATTGGAGGCTGCCCTGCTGGAGCGTCACACGGCAGGAGTGGCAGAGAGAAATAGCCGTAAGGAGGGGAAAGACGGCGTAGAATAGGGGAACCTCAAAGCCCTGGCTGGGATGATTTAGTTGGGAATTGGCCCTGTTTTGAGCAGGGGGTTGGACTAGATACCTCCTGAGGTCCCTTCCAACCCTGATACTCTATGAACCCTGGGGCACGTTCAGGAGCATGTGTGACACCTGGATGTTGGGGGTCGCGTCAGGCTGCCCTGCCGGGGCTCAGAAGCGTGAGAACCAATCTCAGGGCAGGGTGCCAGGAACCAGGGCACAAGCCCCACATTGGTTGGGAGATCTGTGCTCCGATTTCACCAACCAATTACCAAGTGCAAACTCCTCAGGCCCCGTAACAGCCTGACCACGGACGTCCAGCAGACATCCCCTTGGGCGCTCTGGTCTCTTGCCCCCAAAGTCCAAGCCGCATAGAGATACAATTCCCTCTTGTTAGGGGGTTTTATCCCCCTTTCCCCACGTGCTCTGAGCTGCAAACTCAGCCAACTGGAGGCATCCACTTGTACGACTCGTGTTGGGCAGGACACGGCACCTGTTGGAGACCAGCACTTCCCACAGTCCTGTCCCTCTCCCGGCTGGTGAGTTACACACTCGCAGTACAAATGCTCACACGGGACTACCTGGGATACAGCTGGGATCAGTGAGTTTAATGCAGGCAGGAGCTCACAAACATTCCCTAAAACACCAAACACATTCTCCTCCCCCTCGTGCCCTTTTCACAACACGAGCACCCAGGGCAGCCAGGCTGGTTCCAGCCGGGAATTGGTCACTGTTCAGCTGAGACACGGGGACCTTGGCAGGAGCTGGCACCTGCTCTGCAGTGTCAGAGTGGGGTGCCCCCTGTCACGGAGTCCCTGGGCGATGCGCTGGGACTGCTCCCCACAAAGCCAGTCAGGACTCTGGGGAGCCTCCTCTCCCTCGGAGCAGACTGTCTTCAGGGCAAGCAGCTCACACGGCTTCACCTCCTGGGTGTCTCCTGGGAGCATTCAGCATATGCCCCTCCGTGCGCTTCCCACAGCGAGTCCGCCCCGGCGGGGTCCGGGGGCAGCCAGAGGGTCCTGCACCCCCACTTCACACTCAGACGTGACTCTCAGCCAGCCAGTAACACAGAGGTTTATTAGATGACAGGAACATGGTCTAAAACAGAGCTTGTAGGTCCAGAGAACGGGACCCCTCGGCCGGGTCCATTCTGGGGTTCAGAGAGCCAGACACCCCCGTCTGCCCTCACTCCTAGTCCCCAGGTAGCTCCAACTCTCCAGCCCCTTCCAGCCCCTCCTCCTCTGGGCTTTGTCTCTTTCCTGGGCCAGGAGGTCACCTGATCTCTTTGTTCACCTTTAGCTATTTCCTTGCAGGAGGGGAAGGGCCCCGGCCATTTGTTGCCAGGGAGACAGAGTGTCAGTGATTTATGCACACTGGCCTTTCCCCACCACCTAGAGACTTAAGAAATGCATAGGGGAAACTGAGGCACCCACACAGTATTCAGAGGCAACATTAAGAACAGTCCCACTTCGTCACAGATGCCCAGAGGCAAGTGGGGCTGTGGAGGTGGGAATGGGCATGCGCGTGGATTTGGGCAGAGGCAGGGCATGGCCAGGCCATCCCGTCCCAGTGGTGATGGGCACCGTGCACTGCGGAGGTGGGGGTGAGCGGGTGAGAGCCCTGCCAAGCATCTGGCTTTGGGGGTGGCGCTGTGAAGAGGCTGTGGATTAACGCGCCAGGCATGCTGCGGGGGTGACTGGAGAGCTGTCCTGCTGAGTGTTACCAGCCTGGGGAGCCCCTGCTGGCCCCCTCTGAGCCCCCTTTCTCCCCCCAGGAAGTCCTGCTGAAGAGGGCGGCAGACCTGGTGGAGGCCCTGTACGGGATGCCGCACAATAACCAGGTACCGCAGGATTGGTGCCCAGCTGGACTGGCTGGGATGAGGGGGTGGGAGAATGCCCCGTCGGCCTGCCCATCACCAGGGCATCTGACCCCCCTTCCTGGGCATTGCCCAGCCTGTGCTGCCTGACGTGGCCTGGGGACCAAAGCCTGTGATGGCGTGACAGCCCCGCGCCGGCACCCAGGCAGGAGACAGGACATGGGTCCTGCCACCGCCCGGCCAGAGCCTGGTGCCTGGGGAGGCTGTGAGCAGTGACAGTCTCCTGCCAGAGGGACGTGTCCCATCCCCCCAGTGCCCCTCACTCTGCGACTGGCTTCAGCCCAGAGCGCGAGCTAGGACCCAGAGGGGCCATCTGGCATCGGCGCCTACCTCCCAGACCCCAGGAGTGGGGGTGGGCACGCTCTGGCACCGTGAGACAGAGATTGGGTCAGATAACACCCCGTGCACAGCCCCACCCCCTCCATGCTCTCCCACCCCCACCCCTTCACTGCCCCATCCATCCCCCTCCACCCCCTACCCCCCCCACCCCCTCCATGCCCTCCCACCCCTTCACCGCCCCATCCATCCCCCTCCACTCCCTGCCCCTCCCCCCACGCCCCCTCCATGCCCTCCCACCCCTTCACTGCCCCATCCATCCCCCTTAGCTCCCTGCCCCCCACACCTCCTCCATGCCCTCCCACTCCCACCCCTTCACTGCCCGATCCATCCTCCTCTGCTCCCTGCCCCCCACTACCCCTCCATGCCCTCCCACCCCTTCACCGCCCCGTCCATCCCCTCCACTCTCTCCCCCTCCCTCTCCCCCCACACCCCCTATGCCCTCCCATCCCCCCATTCACTGCCCCATCCATCCCCCTTCACTGTGTGCCCCCCATTCCCCTGCCCCCTCTGTTCCCTGCCCCCCATCCCCCCCCCCATTGGGGAAGGCAGGGGCGGTGGAGCTGGCTGGGCCCAGCCCCACATCTGCTTCACATCAGGAATTCCAGGGCCATTGAGTAAGGAGCTCGGGGAGCTGCCTCCGCCCGCGTGCAGGGGCTGCCACTTCCCCTGGCCCCCGCCCAGCCTCTGCTGCCTGACCCTGGGCGGACGTTGCTCCAGCCCAGCCGACCGGACCCCCAGGAGCCTCCGCGGGTCTCAGCTCCCTGCGCCCGGGTTCCACGGGTTTGGAAGGCCTCAGCCCCCATCCCCCTTGGCCGGGCAGCCGGGGTCACCCGTGCCCCCGGCCAGCAGGAAGGGTCTGACGGGCTGTGGGGGGTGGGCCCCTCAGGCCTGGCTGCCTTGCCCTGGTCACGCCAGGCTTGCCAGGTAGATGCTCCGGGGGTAACGGGCAGTCCCTGTCTCTGCAGGACATCATCCTGAAGCGAGCAGCAGACATCGCCGAGGCCCTGTACAGCGTCCCGCGCACCCCCAGCCAGCTGTCCTCGCTGGCCGGGAACCACGCCCACGCGGGCATGATGGGCGTCAACTCCTTCGGGAGCCAGCTGGCCATCAACATCAGCGACTCAGGCCCGGGCACCGAGCAAGGTGTGTGTGTGGGGGGGGGGGCAGCGCTCCCCCTGCGGCAAAGCCCAAAGCCGCGGGGCCCCAGTGCTGTGAATGCCAGGGCAGGGGGCGGGGCAGGTCGGTACCCTCCAAGCGAAGATGTGGAGCAGGCGAATCAGCTTCCTGGGGCATGCAAGCGCCCAGGGGAGAGAGGAGTCTGGCAGCCTGGGGCACCGTGCCGGCAGAGGAGAATGCGCCTGAGTGGCTGTTAAACAGCCGCGCCCTCCCCAGAGGTGGCTGCACTGCAGTGCTGAGGCGCGTGGCCCCTGGGGCTGATGCTTTGTGCGAAGGGCTGTTTGTGTCACACTGGGAGGGGCCGGCAGACCAGGCAGCGAGGGGGCAGGTTCCGTGCCGAGTCCGTGGGTGGCCGAGAGCTGCGCGGTGATTCGGGCAGACCGGCCGGTTGTGCTGCTGCTTGGAGCCTGTTAGACTGAGCGGCGCCCGCAGCGAGGCCAGCCCCCGGGAACGGAGGGCACGGTCCTGGGGAGCGGGTAGGTCCTGCGCTGTGTCCCCCCGGCCCTGCCAGCTGCCCTCGGAGCGGGGGCTCTGGTGCAGGGGGTGGTCTGACTCTGTGGTGAACCCGGGTCAGGGAGGGGAGAGGACTGGGCGTGGTCTCAGATGGGCCAGGGAGTCTGGTGCCGTGTGCTGCCCAGGGAGTCCACTCCCATAATGCACCTGGCCGAGGTGGGGGGGCGTTCCTTCCTCCTCTGTGACCAGGTAGCAGGGTCAGCGGGAGGTGGGAGCAGCCCCCCCCCCCCAGTCATCCCGCCAACACTGCCCCTTGTCGCCCGCAGGCTATGCCCGCAACACGAGCAGCGTCTCGCCGCGGGGCTACGTGCCCAGCTCCACCCCACAGCAGAGCGGCTACAACACCATCACATCCAGCATGACCGGCTACGGGGGGGCAGCCATGACCGGCCTCGGGGTGCCTGGCTCCCCCAGCTTCCTCAACGGCTCCACCGCCAACTCCCCCTATGCCAGTGAGTCGCAGAGGGGCCCAGGCGGGCACTGCCACCCTGTGCAGGGGGCACCTCCTGCCGTGCGTCCATAGGGGCTGCATGGGGGGCTCCCTGGGCAAGGGTGACTCCACCAGCGCCCCTTACCCCCCCGGCTCCGCCTCCAGAGAGTGCAGACGGGCACTGGACCCCCAGGTTGTTCTGTAACCCCATTGGAATGGCTCCCTTCTAGGGGGGGTCCCACGTCTCCAGGGCCCCTTGCCCGATACAGCCCTGCCCCACAGCATCACGGAGCCCCCAGCCCTGCCCCCTGCCTGGCCCCTGTTGTGCACATGCTCTCAGGGTCTTCCTCGCATGCCGCCACCATGTATCCTGTGCTGGGTGGGGCAGGGTGTGCCCCCCATGACCCCCAGCATTGGGTGGGGCAGGGTGTGTCCTCCCCTTGGAGCTTCTGGTGCTGGGTGGGGCAGGGGGCACCCCCCAGAGTCCCCTGCCCAGCCCCCCCAGACCACGTCCTGAACCCGACTGCTTCCCAAGCCCCTGCCAGCCTGTCTGACTGTCTCCTCTGCCCGCTGCAGTCATGCCCTCCAGCCCCCCACTGGGCGCCTCCTCCATCACCCTCCCGTCTGGCGCCAGCTCCTCCACCCCCGCCGGCGTCTTCTCCTTCTCCCCGGTCAACATGATCTCCGCCGTCAAGCAGAAGAGCGCCTTCGCCCCTGTGGTGCGGCCGCCCACCTCCCCCACCCCCACCTGCACCAGCACCAACGGGAACAGCCTGCAGGGTGAGTCAGCTGCACCCTGGGGTCGCCGTGCGCCCCCTCTGCATCCGTGGGCAGCAGGGGCCCGACAGGGCCTTGGCCTGGATTCTCACAGGGGGCTGGGATACCAACGCCCTGGATGGGTGGGCACAGCTAGAAATTCACCGGGGGGCTGCCCCGCCTGCCAATGTGCCGAGCTCCTCTCCCTCCCACTCTGCTCCCAGCCCTGGAGCCAAGCAGGGAGCCAGGCCAGGCCTGGATCCATCTCTCCCCCTTGCTTTTTGCCTGTGCTTTTTTTGGAAGCATCGAAGTCATTCCCCCTCTCCCGCCCTGCGGCAGCCAGTCCCGCAGGTTAACAGTGGACCGCTCCTGCCTGCTCTAGCATGCATTCCCTTCGGCTCACATGGCGTTGCCGCTGCTCCTGCCTTGGGGCACCTCCTCGCAAGCCCCGGCGCCTTCTCTGGACCAAGGTGTGAGGCCTAACTCTGGCCAGAGACGGGGTGGAGCGAACCCCGCTATGGCTGGGCGGGATCCCAGCAGTGTCCAGGCGGAGTGGATTCCAGGTTGGCCGGGCAGGATCCCTGCAGAGACGGGGCGGAGCGGACCCCGCTATGGCTGGGCGGGATCCCTGCAGAGACGGGGCGGAGCGGAGCAGACCCCGCTGTGGCTGGGCAGGGATCTCACGCAGGGGGCGTGTAATTCCTGGGGGCCGGGCGCGGATTGGCTGGTGGACTGGGGGGGTAAAGTGGCCGTACTGGCTCCAGCTCCCCGCCCTTGGTTGTCTCTCGCCCTTCCTCCCACGTTGACACTTTCCCTCTCTTCTTCCCTCCCTGCTGCGCTGTGCTCGGCTGCCCAGACCAGTCTTTTGAAGACTCCGACAAGTTTCACCCCCCTGCTCGGTCGCTCCAGGGACTGGCCTATTCCTAGACACAGTACGTCTCTCCACTGGCTCCCCTGCCCCTGTGTGAGGTGGGGGGCCGCCCCCCAGGGCTCTGGGTGGGTCCCCTGCTCCTTGTGGGGACGGGAAGCTTTCGCATTGTAAGCTGGGCTGGGGGGACCCTCTCCCCATCGCTGGTGGGAGCGGGCCCGGCCCGGTGACTAGGGCATTGGCCTGGGGAGACTCAGAGCCTGTGACTGCCCCAGGCTGCCGGCCTGCACTGCCTGGGCATCCCCTGAGCTGGGCCGGACACGCCGGGCTGGGACGGCTGGGGCCGTCCCTGCCCGCTGGGATGGGAAGGTGGCAGGACGTTCCCGGGCAGCGGGGCCGGGCCCCAGCGAGTCGTCGGTTCGTGGCCCTGCCCAGGGCTCTGAAGGGGTGAGAGGCTGAGGATGGCTGCTGGGGATCCTGGCGCTCCTACCCGCCTCTCTCCATGCGCTGGCATCTGCAGCGCTGAGCTACAGGCCCCCTGGGCAGGAGAGGGCAGCGGGACGCTGTTGTGGGAGGTTCCCAGGTGCCCGGCTTTGCCACCGCCCCCCCCCCCAGCCCCTTTTCGCTCCCCGCACGACGCCCTGCTGGTGGGGCTGGCGCTTCCCGCTCTCCTCGGCTGCATGCGGCACCCGAGCGCCCCCCCCCACCCCGTGGCCCCCGCGCCAGGGATGCCGGCCAACACCATCTCCTTCTCTTGCAGCTATGTCGGGTCTCCTTGTGCCGTCCATGTGACCCGGGACTGGACCGGGACCCGGAGGGAGCGGACCACGCACAGGGACCAAAGCTCACCATTGACTGGGCCCCCAGGGGCTGCGGGGGGCTCGTGCCCACAGCCCCCCTCCCCCAAAGGACGCGGCTCGGGGGGAAGCCAGGCTGCAGCCGGAGGGGAAGCCGTACCCTCTAGCCAGGGGCAGTTCTCCTGCCAAGCTCCCCCCGGGGCCTGGCTGCATGGACCGCAGGCTGGGTCCCTCCACGGGGTAGTGCAAAGGGGTGGGGGGTCTCTCACTCTGACTGCATCTCGCCCTCCTTCCTTCGGGGGGCTCCCCCAGGCTGCCCCAGGTGGAGAGCTCCCGGTAACACCCCCAGCGGCGCTAGGCGAGATGAGGGGCTCTGCTGTGGGGGGAAGGGCCCCTGCTGGGGAGCTCTGCCCCATGGCTCTGCTCTGGGGCTTGAGACGGGAGCTCAGAGAGGGTAGCAGCCTGAGCACAGGTTCTGGGGCCAGGACTCTCGGGTTCTGATCCCAGCTCCGCCCGACTCTGCAGCCTTGGCGACCTGCTGCCCCTTTTCGGCCCTGTCTGGAAAGGGGGCTGGCAGGGGGCCGAGGCTGGGCCGGATTCGGGTCCCTGGAGCGCTGGCACCACCAGGGGCCAGGCCACGGGCTGACCGGAGCCTGGCCCAGCTCGGGGGGCACTGGGGTGACAGCCCCCTGCAGGCGCTGCCGACATGTCCTGCGCCCCACAGCGTCCAAACTAGCCGCCCAGGGTCCGGGGAAGCCCAGAGACCTGGGGGTGGGAACTGACCATTCCCACATTAACCAAACTTTGTTATTTTAACGTCAAAACCCCAAAGCCCAGCTCAGGGGCCGGGCTGGAGTTTGGGGGCAGAGGCTCAGGGCAATTCGTGCCTTTTCCAACCCCCCCCCGGCCGTGCCCCGTCCCCTACGTGCTGGGCAAACCCGGGGGGAGTCGCTCCCAGCTCGCCCGCTTTGTTTCCCTCCTGTCTGGCCACGCAGCTCGGGAAGGGTCACCTGAGCGGGGGCAGGAGCTGGGATGCCAGGGGCCACGCGGGATGGGCTCCCGGCGCCAGACCCCAGCACAGCCCAGAGCCCCGGGCCTAGAACCGCAGCGCAGGCCCCAGCCCCTCGCGCCTCCCTTCCCAGCTCGGCTTGTGGGCTGAACGCTCAGCCCCGGGACGTTCCCAGCCAGCGGCGGAGCTGCCCACCCACCGATCCCCACGGCAGCCGGCCCCGGATGCTGGAGTCCCAGGCCTCTGCGCTGGGTCGGGTAGTTTGGGGTGGAGCTCGGCCAGGCCTGGAGGAACCGGAGCCCAGGCCAGCTGCTGGTTGCGCTCCCAGGGCCGCCTCTAACGCCCACTGGAGTCCTTGGCCTGGGGTCCGGCCTCTGCCCTTCCCCTGGCCCGGGGCAGGAATTAACAACGCGGGAGAGGCCCAGGCCGGCTCCAGCGAAAGGCAATGCCCGAGGCCGAGCGCACGGCCCTGCCGCGCTGGGAGAAACGCTGTGTAAAAACCCACCCGGCGTTGGCCTGTTCCTTTCGGCTCCGTTTTAACCCCGCGGAGCCGGGCCCGAGCTGCCGGCTTTGAGATGTACTAAATCCCGCCAGCCCCACCCCCGGTAGTTAGTGCCGATAAACGGGGGCAGGATGGGTTTCGGGCGGCAGCGAGGGGCCCAGATGGTGTAAATAAGGAAAGGAGAATGCCCTGGTGCCGGCTGGGCCCCCGGCTTCTCCATGTGTCTCTGGTTGCCGGGCGGGCGCCTCCCCCACGCTGACTTTTTTACTCTGTCCGTCGTGTGTCTGTGAAGCCTGTACAGTAGCCCTGGCGCTACCTTCATGCACTGTGTAAATGTAAGCACATGTAAAGCGAACATTAGCCTCGGTATCCACCCGCTAGGCGCTGGGGCCTAGAATATACTGCCTGACGCTGCCTTCCCAGCGTGGCCGTGTGCTCGTCTCTGCCCCGCGCCGAGCCACGAATCCCCAAAGGCCCAGCTTTGCCCGGCTTCCCTACCGGCGCTTGGTTACGCTGGTGACAATCCAGAGCAAGGCCATGGATGGTGGTGGATTTGCACTCACGTAGCTCCCCTGTTCCTGTGGGGCAGAGAGCTGCTATGGGGGGAGGGGGCAGGGGGGTTATGGCCATGGACTCCCAGCAGCAAAACTTGTCCGAGGGGGAGAGATGCGAAGGCCGGAAAGGTCACCCAGCCAGGCTGCCCTCCTAGCCCTGGGCAGAGACCCTGGCCAGCGCCTCCTGACCCGCCCAGAACGGCCGGGGGAGCCCACGGCATTTTGTAGCCAGACTTCCCATATCGAGCCTGGACACCAAGCCCAGGAGACTCCCTGCGCCCCTTGGCGAGCACTCCCAGGGCCAGTGCCCCCCGCCACCACCTGCCCGCGCCGGCTCCCCGTGGCAGCGCCCCCCGCCACCACCTGCCTGCACCACCTCACGCTGGCTCCCCGCGGCAGCGCCCCCCGCCACCACCTGCCTGCACCACCTCGCGCCAGCTCCCCGCGGAAGCGCCCCCCGCCACCACCTGCCCGCAGCACCTCGCACCAGCTCCCCGCGGAAGCGCCCCCCGCCACCACCTTGCACTGGCTCCCCACAGAGGCAGCTGAGGGTCAGCGTGGCCGAGCCACGCTCTGGGGAAAGCCCCTTGGGGCGACTAGCCCGGCCGTTCCCCCGCCCTGGCCAATGCGGGCTGGGCCCCCCAAGTCCATGCTCCAGGGCCGGGGCCAATCTAGTCCCAAGCGCTGGGCTCCCAGCCCTGCCCTCGGAGACTCGGCCACACCCAAGCCGGGCACCATTCCCCAGCCTGCAGCCCACCCCATCGCTCTCCAGCCTTGTGCCCCACTGGGGAGACCAGCCCTGGGCCCGGCTACCCACAGGACCCAGGCTGAAGGCAATTGTAGGGGGTCAGGGAGCCACCCATGTAGCGAGGAGACAAAGGGGCCAGTGGGGTTTCGCAGGCTTGGCCCAGGAAGGGGGCTCCATCCAGCCCATGATGGGGTTGGCTCAGGCTGGCAGGCAGCAGTTGGGGCAAAGCCCCTTGGCTGCCCAGCCGGGCACCCGTAGCCCTGACACAGCCGACACCCAGTTCTGGGAGGAGCGATGCCCAGAAACGCCTGGGCCTGCTTGGCACCAGCAGGAGGGAGGCAGAGAGCCAGAAAGACCCTCCCCCCTTCCCCGCGCGCCTCACTGAGGCTGCAGTCAGAGCCCTGTTTCGGGGCGGTGGGAGTCCAGCCCCCCAGAATCTGATCCACGCTGGGGGACAGAGTAACAAGGTGACACACACCCCCCCCGGCCAGGGGACTTGGGGGCCGGGCCTGTGCCGCATACAGGCCTCCAGCTCGGGATGAAGGGGGTGATGCCAGCCTACAGAGATGCCGGGCACACAGGGCTAGCGGGAGGCCAGGCTGGTGGGCCATGAGGGGGGCAAGGTACGAGGCCAGGCTAGCGGGAGTTGTCACGGAGTGTGGGGGGATGCAAGGCCTTGCACCCCCGGCTTCCTGCGATTCACCATGACTCTCAGCCAGCCAGTAAAGCAGAAGGTTTATTCAGACGACAGGAATACAGTCCAAGACAGGTCTTGCAGGCACAGACAACAGGGCCCCCCTCAGTTAGGTCTATCTTGGGGTCCCAGGGGCACCACAGCCCCGTTGGGGGGTCAGAGCCCCGCCTGGGCTCCCCTCCATTACACCAGCCAGCTCCTGAAACTCCAACTCCCTCCAGCATCTCTCCCCGGCTCCTCCCCCAGGCTTTGTCCAGTTTCCCGGCAGAGGTGTCACCTGGCCCCAGCCCCCGCCTGGGTTCTCATGTTACCTGCTCAGGTATCTTCCCTTCAGGCCAGTCTCCCATCCCCCAATGCAGACCATCCTAGCCACACTCCCCTGCAACCTTCCCAAGCCAACCCTCCCCACTCAGCATTCAAAGACCACGTTAAGAACAGTCCCAGTTCGTCACAGGGGCGGGACGGGGTACGAGGCCAGGTTACCGGGGGCAGGGTGGGGTACAAAGCCAGGCTAGCGGGGGCGGGACGGGGTACGAGGCCAGGCTGGGGGGGGGGGCGGGGGGGGGCAGGTGGCGAGGGGAGGGGGGGGGGGGGGGGGGACGGGGCCAGGGGGGGGGGGGGGCGGGACAGGGTACGAGGCCATGCTATGGGATGGGGACACAGGTTGGATCAAAGGGGACCCCCCACAAACACCCCGGCACTGTGTCCCTCCTCCCTGGCTCATGGCCCCGTTCAAAGCCCCCGCCAATGAGCCCAAGGCCGTCCACGTGCCCTGATGTCACCCCCGGGGGAAGGGGCACCCACTGGCCGCAGGGCTCCCCAGGAGTACCCTCCCCTCCCAGTGCCAGGGACACCGCCCCCCCTCCCCCCAGGCCAGCTCAGCCCCCGGCTCCTTCTCCAGCACTGGTTATACCCCACGGCATGGGGGCGGGGGGCTTTTAACCCTGCTGTGTACACAGGTGTCTATGGGGCTTGGGCAGTAGGGAGGGGAGGGCCTGTCAGAGCTGAGGGGGGTCAGGGCAGGAGGGGAATTTGTCGTCACAGGGGAGCTGGGGGCAGGGAAGGGGGTGCTCTGTCAGAGCGGAGGAGCTGGGGGGCAGGGGGGCTTTGCAGCACAGTGGGGCTGGGGGCAGGGAAGGGGGTGCTCTGTCAGAGCGGAGGAGCTGAGGGGCAGGGGGGCTTTGCAGCACAGGGGGGCTGGGGGCAGGGAAGGGGGTGCTCTGTCAGAGCGGAGGAGCTGGGGGGCAGGGGGGCTTTGCAGCACAGGAGGGCTGGGGGGCAGGGAAGGGGGTGCTCTGTCAGAGCGAAGGAGCTGGGGGGCAGGGGGCTTTGCAGCACTGGGGAGCTGGGGGGGGGCTTGGGGGACCAGCGATGCAGTGAGCTGGCACCAGCCTTGCCCTGCTGTGCCTCCCACTGTTGGTCAGCCGGGAGCCGGGCAGCACGAAGAAAGAGGTGATGACACCAAGTGCTGTCATGGGATGAGCTGGACACTAGACAACATGGCCCAACAAGCCAGCGTGGAAGGGGGCGGATTCGGGCAGTACGGCCGGGGGTAGATCCGGTGTGGAAGGGGGTGCACAGACACACACACACACACACACGTATGTGCACACATACATGCACACGTACACATGGAAGCACACACACACACACACACACACACACACATACATGCATGCACAAACACATGCACTAGCCCCGGGACGCACTGCAGGACTCAGGCTACCTCCCCCCCATCCATCCCCGGTGCCACTCGCCAAGCCCTGCCCTGCCCCAGAGCTCCCAGCCTGTGAGGTATCGGGGGGAGGGATAGCTCAGTGGTTTGAGCATTGGCCTGCTAAACCCGGGGTTGTGAGTTCAATCCTTGAGGGGGCCACTTAGGGATCTGGGGCAAAATCAGTACTTGGTCCTGCTAGTGAAGGCAGGGGGCTGGACTCGATGACCTTTCAAGGTCCCTTCCAGTTGTAGGCAATAGGATATCTCCATTAATTTATTTATTTCCCCTGCTCTGGCCTGGGCATGGGAAGCCCCTGGATCAAAGGGCTGGTGCCCGCGCCCCACTCAGCCGCTGTCAATTCGCACTGCGGTCCCCGGCACAGCCTCTCGGATGCTGGTGGGCCCCTGCCTGGCTCTGGGTCTGCTCCAAAGCCCTCAGGCTGGTGCTGCTTTCCCTGCGCTGAGCGGCGCCGGGGGGGCCCGAGCCAAGGCAAATATCCTGCCTCCGCCTCCACAAACCGCAGCGCGGCCCAGAGGAAGCAGGTGCAAGCCCTACAGTCTCCAGCGCGGGCGGCAGGGCCAGATCAGCTCCCCCCCCGCACCAGAGCAGCCCCCACCGTGCCGTCCTGCAGCCGCTGCGCCCGCTCGCCAAGGGCTTCGGGGTCCCCGCTCTGGCTCAGCTCCCTGGGACTGTGGCTCCTTGGAGGGGCTGGGCCTGCCTTTAAACCCAATCCACAGGCGGGGAGACACGGGCGCTGCCCCCATAGAAGCCGGGCGCTGCCCCCCAGAGCAATGGGCACTGGCTGCCCCCTGGCTAGCAGCCGCAGCGCCCACTTCCCTGCACACGGGCCGAGGCGCCCAGCACCGAGCACAGCCGGGCGTCCCTGGGCCCTGCCGCTGGCGGGTGGAGTGAGCCAGGCCAGGCGGCGGCTGCTGGGCGTTACAGGCCAGCTGGTCTCTACAGTGGCCAGGCCCCTCGCTCACCTCCCGCGGGGCCCAGACGCCAAGCAAGGAAAAGGCAGTGCCCCATCGCGGCCCAGCAGCTCCGTGCGATGGCCCAGCCTGGAGCTGGCCTGGCCGAACCCGCCCGGCATGGAGAGCCCGGGGATGAGCTGAGACAGCAGGAGGGGCCCTGCTCCAGGAATGGGGCCCCTAGGTGCTACTGTAACAACACCCACACGCACGCACAAACACACACGCCCATGCTCACGCACAGCCGTGCATGCACTCACACCCATGCTCTCATACACGTGCACACACACATGCAGATAGTTGTGCACACTCGCACACACATGCACCCATGCACTCACACCCATGTTCACAGACACACACACTCACAAATTCACACACATGCACACACACACACGCTCGCGCACGCACACACACAAGTATGCACCAGCCCGGGGCAGGCTGGCGGACTCAGGCTACCCACCAGCTCACCCTGCAGGGGGGCAGGGCCAAGCCCAGGCAGGTCGGGGAGATGCTGGGCTCCGGTGTTCCTCTCTGGGTCTCCCTCTCATCGTTACAGAGCACAGAGGGTCAGGACACTGAGGGTACATCCCCAGCTCTGCCACTGACAGCCTGGGTGGCCTTAGGCAAGTTGCTGCCCACCTATGTGCCTCAGTTTCCCCATCTGGCAAACAGAGCTAATCCACCTTCCTTTGTCTGTGGCGACTGTGCCAGGACTGGGACTGGCCCCCACTCCGTTCAGCCCCCACTGGGACAGGGGCCCACATGACTCAAGCCCTGGCCCGGGGAGGATGGGGCTGAAAGCGCTGTGGGGCTGCAGCCCCCGAGGCTGGGGGGGGGGGGCGGGAGGAAGCAGTGGGACAATGAATAGGAGCACTGGTGAGCCCCGCCCCAGCTGCATGTGCTGGGCCCTGGGGAGCCGTTCCCTGGCCAGCGCAGAGAGCAGGGCCCTTTGCCAGGGGGCTAATCGAAGCCAGATCCATCCCGCCCAGCCTCCTGGCTCATGTGTGTGTGGGGGAGGAGGGGGGGACCATCACGTGCTGCCTGCCAGAGGGCGAGAGCTGTGGCTGGCCCCGCGGATGGGAGGTGGGAGTGGGGGGCTGGGGCAGGGGGACTGGGCAGCCCGAGTGCCACCCGCCGTGCCAAGGGGCAGCCTGCGTCAACAGCTGAGCGCGACTGCCGCTCCCCAGTTTGGAGCGGGGTGAAGGGGACCCGCACCCGGCCCCTGCTGCAGCTTTCCCCGGCAAATTCCAGAGCAGCCCACCTTTGCCCAGCACGCTCCCGGCTGTGGGGCTGCCGAGGGGGGATGGGGGCTGCCATGGGAAGGAAGCTTCCTTCTCCCCCAGCTCTCCGTCCCTTCGACACTAGCCGGCCCCGGAGCTGGCCTGGGGCAAAGGGGGCACTGGGGGCTTGCAGGGGGCACTGGCCGGGCTCAGTTACGGGGCACGCGGCCCGATACTCGAGTGCACACACACAGGCCCGAACCCGGTGCCGGCAGAGCGGGGCGGGGCGAAGCGCAGGAGCTGGGCGAGGCGGGGCGAGGCACGGGAGCTGGGCGCAGCGGGGCGAGGCGCGGGAGCTGGGAGAGGTGGGGCGAAGCGCGGGAGCTGGGCGAGGCGGGGCGAGGCGGGGCGAGGTGCGGGAGCTGGGCGAGGTGCGGGAGCTGGGCTTGGCAGCCGGGGCCCTGGCAGTGGCGGGTCTCTGATGGCCAAGCAGCAGGGGAGTGGAGCCGGCAGGCAGTGCCCGGCCTGGAGGGGCCGCCCCAGTTCTCACTGGGTCATGGGATGTGCCATCCTCCGCCACCCCACTCAGCAGGGGCCTGAGAGGCGGGAGAGGCCCAAGCCAGGCGCTCGCCCCAACCCGCCTCAGGCCTGGCGGGGTTTGACAGGTGAAAAGCACAGGGCCTCCCCAAGGGCTGGGGGGAGGGGGTGCAGGCCGGGCTGCAGGAGAAGGAGCTGGTCCAGGCTGAGGGGGGAGGGGCTGAAGGGGGAGGAGGAGTTGCAGGCTGGGGGGGAAGGGGCTGCAGGAGGAGGAGGGAGAGGAGGGGGTGCAGGCTGGGGGGAGGGGCTGCAGGCTGGGCTGTCAGACAGCAGGGAAAGGAAGAGGGGGTGCAGGCTGGGCGGGAGGGGCTGCAGGAGGAGGAGGGGGA
>NC_048302.1:138560060-138596017 GCF_013100865.1 Trachemys scripta elegans
TTTAGATTCTAAAGGATTGGCAACAGCGTGATTTGTGGGTAAGATCTGATTTGTATATTGACCTGGGTCTGGGGCTTGGTCCTTTGGGATCAGGAGAACCTTTTTCTTTTACTGGGGTATTGGTTTTCATAACCATTTGTCCCCATAACGAGTGGTACTGGTGGTAATACTGGGAAACTGGAGTATCTAAGGAGATTGCTTGTGAGACTTGCAGTTAGCCAGTGGGGTGAGACTGAAGTCCTCTTAGTCTGGCTGGTTTGGTTTGCCTTAGAGGTGGAAAAAACCCCAGCCTTGGGCTGTAACTGCCCTGTTTGAGCAATTTGTCCTGAGTTGGCACTCTCAGTTGGGTTCCGCCAGAACCGCATTGTCACAGATGGGGCACCATTTGCCAGGCTGGTGCCTCCTGCTGGGGATTAACGCTGCAGGTCAGTGCGCCCTCTCCCAGTGGTGCCTCGCCACCCGGCACGTCTGCTCCTGGACCCACGTCGCTCCAAGGACTGCGGCCTCCTCTTCATGACACAGCCCTCTGGGCGTGTCAGGGTCTGTGCTCCCTGCAATCAGCTGTCCAGCCACTTCCCCAGTGGCGAGTGGGGGGCACCCGGGCCCGCCCACTACTCCAGGTCCCAGCCCAGAGACCCTGTAAATGGTACCCATGTGCTGTGTCCCCTCCAACTGCTCTGTACATTTCCCTGGGCCACTTTCCCGTGGCCCCAGCACCTTCTTCACCCTCCCCTCGGGGCCTCAGCACGCCCGTCCTTGCCGCCAGCTGGGAGCTCCCTTTGGCTCCCCCGTTCCTGCCCAGCACTGCTCTGTCCAGGGGGCCAGCTTCCTTCTGCCCGCGAGGCAGCCAGTCCTCCCTCCTTCAGCTCCAGGGAGCAACTGCCCCGGCTCTGCCCTGCGGCTCTACTTACATGGGCTTCTCCTCACAGCCTCTCCTACTGGCTGCTTCCTGCGCCGCCTCCCTCGGGGCCCTATTAACCTCTTGCATGCCAGTGTGGGGCACATGCCCCATCACAAAGCCAATCGATCAATGTTTTTCCCCGCGCCTTCTGGGTTTGGAGCCTCAAGGGGGTCACGTTTTCTGGGATTCCCGACAAATCACATGCCTCCAGGAGCTGGGGCTTTTTGGAAAACACCAACTCCCCTGAGACTTGAGATAAAACCAGGAGAGCCACCCTGGTCTTGGAGAATGTGGGGGGAGGAGAGGCCTGATTTCATTACACAGACCAGCACTGAGCCAGAACAGTGGGGAAGAGGCCAGAGGGAACATGGCGTCACTAAGGGAGGTGTTGAGCTGAAAGGTAGCACCATTTAGCACTGCTGACTGGGGACTGTGATGAGGGAATGCGCTCTCCTGAGTTAGCCGCCCCCCCCCCCCTCTAACAGCCCTGGGTTCTCCTCATTCAAGCACTACTCCGGCCTGACTCGGTTCAGGACCAGCTGCAATGAATAAGGAAAGGGACGGTGAATCACACAGAATATTCGAACACCTTTGTGAGACTCCGTGGTGGCCTCCATCTGGGAACCAGACTGGGCTCCCCATCTCCGAAAGGATATCGCAGAGCTAGAGGGGGTTCGGAGAAGAGTGATGAGAATGATCAAGAGCCTGGAAAACTCTCCTATGAAGAGAGATTGACAAGACTGGGCTTGTTACCTTAGGAAGGAGATGAAGAGGGGACGTGATAAAAATCTTTAAAATAACGTCTTGGCTGGAGAACGGAATCAGGGGCTTCTCTTCCCCCGTCTCCTAACACAAGAACGAGGGGACAGTCAATGGAATTGAAAGGTGGGAAATTCAAAACTGGTACAAGGAAACGCTTTTCCACACAGCGAGATTTAGTCTGTGGAACTCTCTGCCACAGGATTTCATTGTAGGCCAAGAACCTGGCACAATTCAAACGGGGACTAGACATACCTGTGGACTCTCCAGAACGAATGATGGTAAAATGTTGGTAGGGATTTAACCCTCTCGCTTCAGGGCTTAAGGCAACCTCTGACTGTTAGAGCCCAGGACGAGCCCGAATTATCCCCCATCTGCCACTGCCGGTTCTGATCCCTGCCTCTGCAGCCCTGGCGCTGCCTGCCGGCGAGAGGCCCCGGGGCCAGCTGGACCTCGGGGCTGACCCAGTCTGGCTAGGGCCAGCGCGTAGCATTAGCAGCTGCTGGATGAGGTTGGCAGGGATGTTCCTGACCCCTCGTGAGTTTGTCCAGTGAACAGATTCTTCGCCCCCCAGGCACCGGCTGCCCCCCCCCGCTCATGCTGCCGGGGGCAGCCCGGGGGCCCCTATGCTGCAGGTGGTGGCTAGACACATTATCTGCAAATATGCAAACCAGCTCCTGCCATCCCGTGCACAGGTCACTCCCAACGCAGCCCCAGGCCGGGCAGCTGCTCCGCACAGCGCGGCGTCAGAGCCACAGACTGTGGCCGGCAGGTAAGTAAAGGCTGAAACGAACGATCAAACCCATCCTTGTCCAAACTCCGCCCAGGCGCGGGCTGGCCCTGCCGGGGGCCTTCAGAGGGTGCTCAGGGCCGCGGAGGAGGGGCTCAGTGCCCCCCAGACAGGCTGGCATCCTGCCCCTCCTTTGGGAACGCGACCACACCAAGACCTCGGGGTTCACAAGCTCTGCGGGCCACACGTCAGCCGAGCCGAGGAGCAGCTCCGCTAGCCCTGCCTGGTGCCTTGTTTCACCGGCGACTCCTGGGGCAAAGTGTCCGGCTTTGGCAAGCATCCTCCACGGGGGGGCGGTGACCTGCAGCGGCCCCCGGGCGCGCCAGGGAAAGGGAGCCGGGCGTAGGAGCCTCCTGGGACCGTCCCAGCCGCGCCATGCTCCGCACTCAGCAGGTGCAGCTGAGACCGCGGGGCCACTGGCGCTGGGCTAGAAACGTGAGTCCTCTGGGCCACCATCAGGCCGCCTCATCCCCCATGGCTCCGAGGGGAGAGGAGCCCGGGGCGGGAATCACAGGGGACGAGGGAGGGGGTCGGAGCTGGGAGAAGCGCCGGGCTGAGGGCCAGGAGAGGGGGGTTCATTACACGGTGTCCAGCCCCTGGCACAAGGGGGCCCCGAGCCCTGATCTTAGGACAGCACTGCCCAAGGCAGAGGGAGGGGGAGCGAGGGTGCCACCCCCGGCTCGGATCGGCCCTCAGCCTGGCAATGAGTGAGGAGAGGCAGCGCGGCCTAATGGCTAAGGCAAGACCTAGATTCCACTCTCCGGGCATCGGCCTCCTCCAGCCTCAGTTTCCCCATCTGCAGAGTGAGGCTTCCTCGGTGAAGTGCTGTGGGGGCGACAGGCAGAGCGAGCTGTAAAGAGCCTTGGGGTTTGGCCCCCCCCCCCCCGTATGGACGGGGCATCGCTGGCTCATGCCCAGTCAGGCCTCCAGCCCAGTGCAGCAATGTGGTCCCGTGGGCAGGGAATTGCCCGGGGCCTGGCGGGACCTGGGTTCGAGGCCTGCCTGTGCCACTGAACCGCTGGGTGCCCCGGAGCGAGTGCCCCTCTGTTTCCCCCCATCCTTTCTCTGGTCTCTGCAGACTAAACTCTTGGGTGCAGAGCGCAGCGAGACGGGGTCCCGAGAGCCAACGAAGCATGTGAACCCCCCGATACCACCTCCCCCATGCCCACTCCCCCAGCATGGGCTTGGAGCTGGCACGGAGGGGTCTGGTGACACCGGTCTCCAGGGGTCCCCCTTGGCTGGGGGCACTAATCTGGGGGACTCCTTTGTCCAGGGCTGTTAGTCACAAAGAGGATGTCTTGCAGCAGACCCACTCTGACTTTCCCTGCAGCAGCAGGGCTGGATGTCACATCCTCCTGCTCTGAAAGTACAGGCCAGCTGAGCCAAGGGAGAATCTTCAGTCACAACTAGCAATGTAGGGGCTATGACACACAGCGAAGAAGTTCAGATTCCAACCAGCAGAGAGCAGTGGTAACAAGCACACAGCCAAAGTGTTACAAATGTTTTATACAATAGCCTTCTCCCCCCCCCCCCGCCAACACACCCCACCTGTGACCCCCCACACCCAAAATATTCCAGTCAGGGGGAAAGCACTGAAATGCCCCAGGAGACAGCCTCAGGCAGGAAAAAACCCGACCGTGCCTTGGATCCACCGCACAGTGATCAGACACGGGGGCTGGCTGCCCCCCCCCCCAGCGGGAATGCCTTGCCCCCAGCCCCAGGGCTTTGCAATGGCCACGATGGGCGCTAAGAGAAGAGGCAGCCTCAGAGATAACCCGCTTGAGGCTGTCAAGGGTTAATAGTTTAGTCACCAGTAGCATGAGCTGCAGCCGGGCGCGAGCTGGTAACCAGCGCCCTGTGCCAGGGCCACGTGCCTGCTCTGGTCTGCCAGCTGCATCCTGCACCAGACAGATGGCACTGGAGGGGAGCCGCAGGCCGGGCGCCCGTGCAGCAGGGCCAACGTGGGTGCAGAGCCCGAGTCCCCATGTCCCAGATCTCCATAGAATCATAGACTATCAGGGTTGGAAGGGAGCTCAGGAGGTATCTAGTCCAACCCCCTGCTCAAAGCAGGACCAATTCCCAACTAAATCATCCCAGCCAGGGCTTTGTCAAGCCGGGCCTTAAAAACCTCTAAGGAAGGAGACTCCACCACCTCCCTAGTAACCCATTCCACTGCTTCACCACCCTCCTAGTGAAATAGGGTTTCCTAATATCCAACCTGGACCTCCCCCACTGCAACTTGAGACCATTGCTCCTTGTTCTGTCATCTGCCACCACTGAGAACAGCCGAGCTCCATCCTCTTTGGAACCCCCCTTCAGGTAGTTGAAGGCTGCTAGCAAATCCCCCCTCATTCTTCTCTTCTGCAGACTAAGGATCGGGGCTCGTGCCCAGCTTGGAACAGTCCCTCGAGGAGCCCCAGCTTGTGCTGGTAATGATGGGAAAAGTGCACCGAGCGGGGCGCTCTCAACCTGGTTCCCCTGCCACCGTAATGGGCAGTCACGGGCAGCCTGTTGGCCGTCGCAGCCAGGAGGCCGGGGTGACGGGGGACAAGCCACTGATGGCTGTTAAGCTAGAAGGGGCTGGTGTGAACAGGGACAGCGGCTCCCATTTCAGCCCTGGAGGTGCCAAGGCAGCTGGGGTGGAGGGGCGGGTGCAGGGCAGGAGGAGGCAGGAGGCTGCCCCGGCTGGCTCTGCCCGTGCACTTCCCATGACCATGGGGTGGGGTTCGCCTGCTCGGAGCCTCCGGCTTGCCCTGCTCGCTGCCGGTGATTGGATTAGCCGCGCCTGCTCCCCGCAGGGCCCAGGGGCGGATGTGGGGCCTGATTTATGGAGCCCAGGTGTGGTCTCGGCGAGCGGGGGATTGGGGAGGGGAAGCATCTGGAATCGCTCTGGTGTGTGAGCCAGCGGGAGCAGGCGCCTCCAGACCACCGCACGCTTTCCATTGTCAGCAGGGTCACTAGCCCCCAGCCCCCAGGCCTGGCCGAGACTCCTGCCACCCCCCCGACCCCCCGGCCTGAACCTCAGACCCCAGCAGAGCCGCCCTCAGCTGCAGTGGATTTGTTACAGGCAAACACCCCCGGACACACAGGAGCACACGCGTGTGTGAACAGGCACACAGCTCAGGGGACACAGGAGAAATGCGTGTGTGGACAGACACACGACTTGGGGCACACAGGAGCACATGTGTGTGTGAACAGGCACACGGCTTGGGGCACACAGGAGCACATGTGTGTGTGAACAGGCACACGGCTCTGGGCACACAGGAGCACACGTGTGTGGACAGGCACATGGCTCTGGACACAGATGAGCACACGTGTGTGGGTAGGCACATGGTTCTGGGCACACAGGAGTATGTGTATGGACAGGCACATGGCTCGGGGCACACAGGAGCACACGCGCATGTGAACAGGCACACAGCTTGGGGCACATAGGAGCACACGTGTGTGTGGACAGGCACATGGCTTGGGGCACACAGGAGCATGTGTGTGTGTGTGTGTGGACAGGCACATGGCTCTGGGTACTCAAGAGCACGCGTGTGTGTGGACAGGCACACGGCTCAGGGCACACGTGTGTGTGGACAGGCACACAGCCCTGCTCAGACTGTACCTGCCTGTGCCCATACACACCCGCAGCTCTGACATACCCACCATGCCCCTGTTCACAACTACACACGTGCCTGGTCGGTGTACATATGCCTACAGATACACACGTGCCCATGTGTACGCGCACACGGTCATGGCTGCACCACGGGCACGTACCCCTGACAATCCCCTCCCTCTCCCCCTCGGAGTCTGGGCTCAGGGCTCACTCTGGCCCAGCCGGCAGCCTGGGTGTGGGGCGGCTCTGGGAGGTTCGTTCGTTGCACGGGGGATCCAGACGCTCCCCCCCAGGGGTGATCAGACGCTCCTGCAGACCCCCACCCCGGGGGCCTGCCTCCCCGCTGCTCCCCTGCCCCAGCCCCGGTGGGTTCCCCTGGGGACCTAGGAACAGGGGCGGCCCAAGCGCAGCACAGATGGAGGTTCCTGCCCACGCTGCTGGCTCCCGGTCGCTGGGCGTGTGGCCGCGGGGAGCGGCTGTTTGCACGGAGTTCAGCACTGTTTGCATGTGGCCTGGGCTGAGGACTCCCTCGTGAATTCCCCTCCTAGCCTGGAGCTTCCGGCCCTTGGCTTGGGGCTGCTCCTGGCTGGGGGGAGGCAGAGCCAGCCAGTTAAAGGGACCCTCTCCGGTGAAAACCCCAGCACCACCCAGGACGTTGCTGGCAGGGGAGTGGGGGGAGAGATCTGCTCCATGCAGCCTCCCTCGCACTAGTGAATTCAGCCTCCCCACGGCCAGATGGGCAGTGACGCTGCTCCCCAGTACACAGATGGGGAAACTGAGGCACGGAGCGGTCAAGGTCATCCAGTGAGTCAGCTGCACTGCGAGAGCTGGGTCCCAGGACCCCGGGCCCTGGGGCTGGCCAGGAGGCATATCTGGCCTCTGCAGTGAGCCTCAGAGAGGGGCCATGGGGCCAATGAGTCCGCAGCCCTGCCTGAGCTAGGGGCGTTTGGGGGACTACTCCATCCCCCCATGGGCTTCTCCCCCACAGCCCTCTGATCACTGGGTGCCAGAGCACCCAGATATGCACGTGGGCAGCACCTCCCTGCACTGGGTGGGCGTTTGTTACAGGGTCTAAGATACAGTCGGGTCTTCCAGGCTCCAGCTCCCCTCCGGCTCTGCTCTGGCTCTACCCCAGAGGTGGCCGCATTTCAGTGGTGCTCTGAAGAGCACCTGGGCTGAAAGGCCCTAGAGGCATCTGCAGCTGCACCTCAGGGCTTGGGGTAGCAAAGCCCCTTCCGCACAAGCTGAGGGCAGAGTGAGGCCAGCCCGGCTCCACCAAGGGGTGGAACAAGAGGCGCCCGGCCGAGCTGTGACGGGAACTGGAGGCCAACAAGGCGCAGGAGGGGGCTGTTCCCGTAGCCTGGCTGTGCAGAGGAGGAGGCTGTTGAGTGTGGCGGGACGGCCAGGGGGGAGCAGTGCAGCGAAGCCCGGGGCGTGGCAGGGCCAAGGCGGGAGACTCGGAGCCGGATCTTCCGCTGCCTGGCGGGGGGTGGAGCTGTGCCATGGAAGGGCCCCCCCATGTGCCAGGGAAAGGGGGGGTAGCTGGATGGTGCAGGCCAGGGGTGCAGTGTGTCTGTAATCTGACATGCTGCGAGATGCTCCGGCCCGGCCCTTTTCCATCCAGCTGCGCGGGTGGTGGGGCACGTGCTGGGAATTTCATCGCCGTCCCTTGGACCGAGACGGTGCAGGCTGCTTGGGGGAGGGGGATTACAGCCAGGGCCTGGGCGTGACTCCTGGCTGGCCCACCAACTCCAGACCTGGGCCATGCCCAGGGAGCGCGGTGAGCCTGCCTGCCCTGGGCGCGCGGCTTGTGAATTCAGTGCTGGCAAGTGAGCTGCACATGGTCTCCCCTGGACCACAGACCAGAGCGGAGCAGGCCCAAGCCAGGCCCCGCTCAGAGCAAGTCGCATCCCAAGGACCCTGCCCCTATCGTACTGATGCCCAGCAGCGAGGCATGGGGAGGCAGTGTTGCCCAGTGGACAGAGCACAGGAGTCCTGGCACTGGCCTGCTGGGGGCCTTAGACAAGTCACTGCACCAATCTGTGCCTCAGTTTCCCCTCTTTAAAATGGGGAGAATGCTGCTTCCCTCCTTGGTGAGGTTCTCTGGCTTGTGCTGGGCAAGTCACCCCCCCGGCCGGGAGCCTTGCAGGCGTGAAGAACCTGCCCCAGCAGCTGGGCCCAGAGGGCACCCCCCCACCCCACACCCTAGACCAGCGGTTCCCCTGCTTCTTGCCGCCGGGACCCACCAACTGCATCGTGTCTTTTTCTGTGACCTACCCTCACCCAGCTGCCCCCGCCCCCGCTGCCCTCCTCCCGGCCTGGTGCAGAGGGGAGGCTCCGGGAGGAACAAGCCGCCCCCTTGCCCCCCACCACTTGCCCTGCACGGACACCTCTTGCCCGTGGGGCTGCGCCTGGCTCCCAACGCGACGCACTAGCTCGCTGATTGCAGCAGCTCATAACTCGCCCCCCTGCACTCCCCACGCCTCCCCGCACTTCTGCGTGGCCAGGCAGCCCGTGTGCAGCGCGCCGACGCCCGGGGAGTTCCTTCTGGGCAGCACAGTCCCATGGCTTGAGTGCAGAGACTTCCCCTCTGCCAAGGCTGGGGGTGCCCGTCAGCTCCCCGGGGCTCTGGGGAAGGGGCTGCCCGGGGGAGCGCTCTGGGGAAGGGGCTCTGCGGAGGGGGCTACTCGGGCCCCACCGCGCACCGGTCAGAGGGAGCAGAGCCCACGGCAGAGGGGCCGGCCCCACCACGCACCGGCCAGGGAGTTTCAGGAGCTGGACAGGTGCTAATTACAACCAGGCCCACGCTGAGCTGGGTGTTTGGTTATGGGCCTCCGGGGGATGCGGGCCCTAGAAGTGGAGTCTAGACACCGAGGGCCTGAGCGGGTCCCTGTGAGGCGGCATGAGGCTGGGCTGGGGGGGCACCCCAGGGTAATGCACACGTCCCCAGCTTCACAAGGGGGGTACACGAGTCATTTCCCCCCTGCAAAGCAGCCACCTCTGGGGGGTAACGCGGCAGCTGTTTCAGCGCCCAGCAGCGGGACGTGGCGTATAGGAGCAGAGCCCAGGGGCGTTTGCAGAACGCCTGGGGGTGAGCAGCCCCTCCCACCCCCCCGGCAACGCGCCGCAGGCTGGGTATGATCAGTGCCTGTCTCATGGGGGGCAGGAAGGAACCCTAAGAGCCCAGCCCCCCACGGGGCATCGCTCAGGACCAACTCTGTGCAGAGAGCGCCACCTACTGAGTCAGCCACGTTCCTGCAAGAGCCTCAGCCCTGCCCCACCGCAGCCAGGAGCCCCCCGTTTCCCCGTCACCCCCCAGCTCGGCCCCGCCCCCCCGCAGCCAGGAGCCCCCCGCTTCCCCGTCACCCCCCAGCTCGGCCCCGCCCCACCGCAGCCAGGAGCCCCCCGCTTCCCCATCACCCCCCAGCTCAGCCCCGACCCACCGCGGCCAGGAGCCCCCCCCACTTCCCCGGCACTCCCGGGCTCCCCTCCCTGGCTCAGCCCTGCCCCACTGTGGCCCGGGGGTCACTCATGGTCAATACTTCACCCTGCTCGGGAGGCCTGGGGCTGGGGGGCAGCCAGAACCCAGCTGTGAGCACCAGGCCCCCCAGCTCCGTCCAGCCGGGAACGTGGCTGCGGCAGCCCTGGCTGGCTGGGAAAGGTCCCCAGGTCTGGGAGTTCCTGGCTGCGAGCCAGCGAGGCCAGGGTGCCCCTACACCCCATTCTCCCCTGCACGGCACTGCGCTGTGATGGGACCGGGGGATGCTCAGGAAATGGACCAGAGACCGCGTCAGTTGCAACATGAGGGGCCCCCAGGGCCCTGGCAGGAAGGAGGTGTGGCATGACCAGCCTGGCCCAAGGCTGCACAGGGCCCTGCTCGAACCCCCAGATGCCAGCCTGGGCACCCCCCGGAGCTCACCGCCCAGTTACAGGGCTGGCGCACCCTCTCCCCTCTGCAGCGGCTACAAGCTACTGCCCCCGCCGTGCGTCGCCCAGAGAGCAGGGGACGGCGGCCAGTTCTCTCCTCCCTGGCCGCTGCCTGGGCTGTGCCCACCACAACAGCGATGGCCATTTGTACACCACAGTTAACTGCCTTGTGCCTGGGAATATGCCCACAGCCCACCCCAGCCAGGCCCTTACCTCACTGTCACAGGGCAGACACAAGCTGGCTTCAGGGCCTGCTGCGGCCTCGGTTTCCCCTCCTCTCCAATGCTGGCAGCATAGGCAGGTCACCGAGGAGACGTAGCCGGACGTAAGAGTCCAAGACACAAAACACGAATCTTTCTCCCCAGACTCTGGCCGGGCCCAGCCCTCTCCCTCCACAGCAGCCTGCAGCCCTTCTCCTGGGCTCCACAGCCAGCCGTGGTCAGCAGGGCTGGCTGCCCCCTTCCCAAGGTGGCCCCATGATGGGACTCCAGACCCACTCTCTACTATGGGCTCCTGGGAGCATAAACAACAGGGCTGGCTGCCCCAGAACCTACACTGCCCCATCTCTCCTTCTATGGCCTCTTCCTGGCCTGCTGGCTGCCCCCCCCCCCCCGCCAAGGCCCACGGGCTGCCCTCTGATCTCCCTGCGGGCCGGGGTCAGTCACATGGCGCCTACACCATTCCCATCAGCAGGGAGGCAGGCTATACCTGGCACAGGTGAGACTGCGCCCACCTCCCTTAAAGGGCCAGCTCACCCCGGCACACCCCACCCCTTTCCCATCCCAGCCCAGAACAGACAGTATTTTATTGGCCGTCAGCCTAAGCCCCCAAGCCTCGCTCAACCCGTTGGGTTTGCCTTTCTCAGAAAACACCCAGTCTTGCACCCAGGTCCGACTGCAGCTATTGACTGGGTGGGCGCACCGGCACCAACAGCCGCAGGAAACCCCGCTATCAGGCGCCAACGCCCAGGTCCCTGGCCACGACTCTGCCCCAAGAATCCCTCGAGATTAATGCAAAGAGCAAACCCTCCAGCTGTTGGCACCAGCTCCCCCCAAACCCTCCGGCTGTTGGCACCAGCTCCCCCCAAACCTTCCGGCTGTTGGCACCAGCTCCCGCCAACCCTCCAGCTGTTGGCACCAGCTCCCCCAACAGAAACAGTGTCATGAAGCAGAGCATTTCTGCCCAGACCGCATTCTGATCTAGGGTGGCCAGACAGCAAGTGTGAAAAATCGGGACAGTGGGTGGGAGGTAATAGGAGCCTATACAAGAAAAAGACCCCAAAATCGGGACTGTCCCTATAAAATCGGGGCATCTGGTCACCCTACTCTGATCTCGCCAGGGAAAAGAACTTGGAAAAGTGCGCGCCACCCAGTGACTCCACTATGAAAACACGTCTGCAGGTTCTCGGCTGGTGGGTATTACACACGTCCCTAAAACGTGAACGCCTCGAAGGAGTGGCACTCTGACCTTCCCGCCGCCTTCTGCCCCACTTGCTGCAAGGGGCAGAGTCCCCGGGGGGCCAGGCAGAGGTCTGCAGCATTGCGCTGCGTCACAAGGACCGCAAGGCTGTCAGCGGCGGGGGAGACTTTGTGCTAACACTGCTATTCATCGCACTGGAGGAGTGCCTCATGCTCTCCACCAGGGATGGGCCCCGCTGTGCCAGGCGCTCACAGACCCACCTAGAACCGCTCCAGGCCCATGCGTCGGTCACGTTGCGCCCAGGTGGCAAGGTGAAGATGGCTGGCGTCCGGGGGTGCCAGTGGGCAGCGAGTACCTGCAGCGCGGCCTGAGCTCTCCGGCGCACGCCGTGTGTTTGCAGTCTGTGTAGGAGTTCCCCAGGGAACGCAGGGTGGGTGCAGGGAGGTTCGGCGCAGATTGTGGGGCACCTGCATGTTTCACACGTCAGAAAAGCTGCCAATTCCTCCCAACAGTCAGGCCAACGTGTCTGTTTTTGTTTCCCAAGTTTTCCTGGAGAGTTTCACCGACACAGAGACTTCCCAGAACAAAGGGGGCCCAGCCACCAGCCGGAAGGCCACGGGGACACGTCGGGGGCTGATGAGCCATGAGCCACGGCGCAGAACTGCCGCTGTGAATCCCGCGCACACGCAGCCGCTCACACAGGTACCTGCGCACACGGGCTCCCGTCACCTTTGCATCTTAGGCAACAGCTCATTTCTTAATGTAAGGGGACTGTTGCCCCTTACTAACACTCATGGGGGGGTGTTTTGGTTGGCTAGCTCCCAGCACTGAAAGGGGAGGGGTCGATGGCAAATCAGGACCCTGAGACTGACAGTCCCCAGGAAGAATGGGGAGAGGCCAATGCTCCAGGTCAGCCTGATTGACAGGTGGGCAGCTAATCAGGGAGTCAGGAGGCCAGGGGGGTCCCGCCCTCCACGTGAGTTGGAATTGCCTGGGTCAGACTGAGTGGGGCCGAGCTAAGGAGAGAGCAGGGGCCCGAGCTGAGCTGGGGAGCAGAACCGGGCCAGATCCAGAGGGGCCAGAGCTGCAGCCACAGAGCCAGGTGTGGTGAGCAAGACTGCGAAGTGCCCTGATGTCCAGAGACACTGCTTGTGATGTTCCCTGCCACAGAGCGGGGTGATGTGTTTTCCTTTAACCTTTCCCATTTTTCCTTATTCTTTTCTTTAGATTAATTGTTAATTAAACAACTTGTATTTGCTTTAAATGGTATGAAATGATCAGTGGGTCAGGGAGGTGCCCAGTGCAGAGAGAGTACCCCGGAGTGGGGACACCCTAGCCCCTGTCCTGGGTGACCACAGCAGGGTTGGGGGTCGAGCCCCCCAGGAATCCTGGGCCCAGCCTTGTTGGGGTTACGAGGACTCTGCCAGACAGGAGAGTGGAAGGGGAGCCCTCAAGGGCAGGGAGGCTTCTGGGTAAAGGAAGTGGGAGCGAGGACTCAGATCCTTTCGCTAGCCCACTTCACCGGGGTAGTGCAGAAGCCAGGAAAGTTCCCCACAATAGCGGGACCATTCCCCCGCTTACATTAAGCACGTTCCCCGGGGCAGAAGTAAGCAGATGGGACAGTAATTGGGCAGAGAGTCATAAACTTCAACCAGGAGGTCTAATAGAGCAGGTGACCGGTGGTCTCCAAGGCCACCTCCAGCACCAGGCCTAGTTGGCTTCTGTGCTGTGAACAATATTGAGAGGGGGTTCGGCCCTCCAGAGAGTCCAGCCAGGCTTTATGGAGAGCCCCGTGCATGCTGGGGGAAGCGTCTGGGGCTCCGGGTGGTGCTGTGCAGATGGCACAGGTGGAGCTGGTGGGCCTGCACCTTGCAGCTGCGTGTCTGTGCCGTGATGGAAAGAGCCCAGGGATCTGGGGTCCCAGTGGGCGCCTGAGCGAGGAGTCACAGGAATAAACCCAGGTGGATTGGCATTAATTACATCACCCTCCTTTCATTCTTTATTAATCAAGTCCTGTATCAGCCACTCCATTATCTTGCCCGGGATCGATGTCGGGCTGACAGGCCTCTAATTATCTGGGTCATCCTGTTTACCTTTTTTAAATATTGGCACTACATTAGCTTCCTTCCCCGGGTTCCGCGACTCATTGAAAATCAACATTAATGGTCCAGCGAGCTCCTCAGCCGACTCTTTTAAAACTCTTGGATGTCAGTTATCCAGACCTGCTGATTTAAAAATGTCTAACTTTAGCCGCTACTGCTTAACGTCCTCCTGAGATCCCAGTGGAAGGAGACAGGAGCGTTATCACACAATCACATCATCTGGTTTTTCCCAGACAAGGAACAGAACTGTTTCCTGAACCCGGCTGCCTGTTCTCCATTATTACTGACAGTTCTACCATTTCCGGCTAGTAACAGCACAATCCCATTGTCAGGATTCGTTTTGTTCCTAATTGACTTGAAAAACTCCTTCTTGGCCTGACCTCTCCGGTGACAGCGAACGGTTCCTGAACGAGCGTTGCTGGGATGCACGGGGCAGGAGAGAGCAGAGGAACGTGTGGGGCGCCCAGATGCAGTGCAAGGACTCAACCAGCCCCCAGCCTGGCTCATCTGCATCTCACGGGGGGGACCGGGGGAGCTGGAGCCGAGGCAGGCGGGGGCGTCATCACTCGCACTTTCCTTTGGCATCTTGGCCCACTGGCTTCCGGAGCCAGAGATTCCCTGGGCTGGTTAGACAGGGAATGTGCCAGCCCTTAGCCTCTGACAGCCCCGGAGACCCATGGCCGCTTGGCTTCCCCAGCCCGGGCAGCGGCAGAGAGAGGTTCCCCACATACCACCCAGCACCGTGCCAGCGTGACCCGCTACGGGTGCCAGAAGAGTCCAGTCCTGCCAGTCCATCTCAGCTCAGTCTCCCCATCTGCCCCCAGTTCCACAGGGCAGAAGTAGGGGTACCATATTTTCCCAAAGGGAAAACGGGACAACCCACAGGGCTGTCCCCGCACCCAGGGCTGGCCTGAGCCCTCCATCTCCCCCCAACACACATGGAGGGCCGGGCAAAGACCCCCGCTGCCTGCCCAGGACTTGCCAGAGGCCGCCTCTCCCCCCCATGCACGTGGCCAGCTCGCGAGCCCTGGCCACCTGCCCCTGTGGGGCTGGCCCAGCCTGAGCCGCTCTAACGAGCCCCCCTCCCTCTCCCGTGCAGGGCTGGTGTTGCTGCTCGCCCCTCCCACACACATTCCTGTGCCCCGCTAGGGGTCGCACCCCACTGCTTTGCAAAGCTGGGCATTTGTCCCGTTTCCTCTTGCCAGCTGACGAGCAAACGGGACAAACGCCCAGATTTGCCAAAAACGTCGGGACAGCCAGGAGAGGGCTTAAAAAAGGGTCTGTCCCGGCCAAAATGGGACGTCTGGTCACCCTGGGCAGAAGGCCTCGCTGTCCACTCTGGCCAGCCGCCATCCTCCCTCCCAGACCCTCGCCTGACCCCGGGGGCAAATTCACCCCTGGGGTATTCGATTGCGGGGTGAGAAGGGGCCTCGGTGGATCGCTGGGGGGCCCTACCCCAGACTGCAGCAACAGAGTCAAATGAAACAGCCTGTGGGGCCCCGGGCCCCCCCGAGCCACCTCGGCAGCTGCCCAGCTACGGGCCTCGCGTGACGGCGGCCATCTTGGCCACCGCACCGGGGTCGGAGTGGGGAGCACCAGGCCTGAAAGTGGGAGCTGCTGCAGCGTGTGCTGACGAGCCAGGCTCTGCCGTTCGGGGCTGGGACAACCCCGCTCCCCTGCGGCTTGCCCTAGGGCTGACAACTTTCGAATAGCAGAAAACCAAACACCCTTGCCCCACCCCCTGCCCCGCCCCGTCCCCAAAGCCCCGCCCCTTCTCCAAAGTCACTCCATCCCCCCTCCCTCCGTCACTCGCTCTCCCCACCCTCGCTTACTTGCTCATTTTCACCGGGCTGGGGCAGGGGGTTGGGGGGCAGGGGGGTGAGGGCTCTGACTGGGGTGCAGGCTCTGGGGTGGGGCCAGGGATAAGGGGTTTGGGGTGCAGGAGGGGGCTCCAGGCTGGGGGTGGGGCCGAGGGGTTCGGAGTAAGGGAGGGGGCTCTGGGCTGGGGCAGGGGGTTAGGGTGTGGGAGGAGGTACGGGCTCTGGGCTGGGGGTGTGGGCTCCAGGGTGGGGCCAGAAATGAGGAGTACTGGTTGTGGGAGGGGGCTCTGGGCTGGGGCAGGGGGTTAGGGTGTGGGGGGGTGAGGGCTCCGGCTGGGGGTGTGGGCTCGGGTAGGGCCAGGGATGAGGAGTTTGGGGTGCATGAGGGGGCTCCAGGCTGGGGCCAAGGGGTTTGGAGTGTGGGAGGGGCTCAGAGCTGGGGCAGGGGGTTGGGGGGCAGGAGGGGGTGCGGTGTGCGGGCTCCGGGAGGGAGTTTGGATGCAGGAGGGGGTTCTGAGCTGAGGCAGGGAGTTGGGGGGCAGGAGGGGATGCAGTGTGCGGGTTCCAGGAGGCGCTGACCTCAGGTGGCCCCAGCATTTCGCGGGAATGGAGGAAGTCCACGCGGCTCCAGGGAAGCAGCCAGCATGTCCCTCTGGCTTGCAGGCAGAGGGGCAGCCAGGGGGCTCCGTGTACTGCTCCCACCCTGAGCGTTGGCTCCGCAGCTCCCATTGGCTGTGGTTCCCGGCCAATAGGAGCTGTGGAGCTGGTGCTCGTGGTGGTGCCTACAGGTGCAGGCAGCATGCGGAGCCCCCTGGCTACCCCTCTGCCTAGGAGCCGGAGGGACATGCCGGCTGCTTCCCGGGAGCCACACGGAGCTGGGCACGGAGCCTGCCTTAGCCCCGCTGCGCCGCTCACTGGACTTTTAGCGGCTGGACTTTTAGTACGACCGGAGCTGCCAGGGTCCCTTTCTGGCTGGGCGTTCGTTCCGGTTGAGAACCGGCCCCCTGGCAACCCGAGCGGGCCCTGAAGCCCACAGCCCGGGGGAGGGGTGCGCAGGGGCAGCTTGTTCCAGGGCTGAAGCCTGTCACGGAGAAGGCTTTTCCGCCAGCCCCTCTCTCTAGGGCCCAGCTGGAGTCTGGCCTGGGGCACGTGGAGAGACGGGTTCCCAGTTCATCCCTGTGGTGCAGCACCACGGACCGTGCAATGCAGGGAATGCCCAGGGAACAGCCACCGTCTCTGGGACAGGTGCAGGGGGCAAAGACCCCCCTGGGCTGAGGCTCTAGTCGTCTGACGGCAGCCGGGAGCCAGCGGCACCCACGTGTCACCGATGACAGGGACGGCCCTCCACCCTCGCCATCCCGTCTAGGCAGACTCAGACCATTGTGGGAGCACCAGCACCACTGATTGCACGTGCAAAGGATCCCGGAACACTAGTGCAACACCCAGGGTGCTAGCTGGAGCTTTGGGGGCTCCCCGAGGCCAGCATGTGGCAGGAACCCAGCCCCGAGGTGGCACTGGCCTGGGACACTGTAGTAGGGTCCCAGAGGTGAAAGGACAGGTCACAGCTCCCCAGGCCAGCGCAGATGGAAAATGAGCTTGTGGCCACTGCTATCCGCTATCCCCATGGACACCCCTCGGTCTGTCTGTCTGAGAGACAGGCTGGGTGAGGGGGTATCTTCTACTGCTGGTGAGAGAGACAAGCTTTCGAGCCACTTCTTCATGTCCGGGACAGATGCCCGAGTGTGCCAGCTACACCCCGGGGGAAGAGGTGGGTTAGCGGAAGCAGGTAGCACATACTGCAGGATGGATGCCCCTGGGAGGGGGCAGGGGCTGTGGGTCAGGGCAGGGCCCTCAGCAGAGCCGGGGGTGTGACGAACTGGGACTGTTCTTACTGTGGTCTGTGAATGCTGACAGGGGAGCGTGGCTAGGATAGTCTGCATTGCGGGATGGGAGTCTGCCCGAAGGCGAATACCTGAGCATGTAACATGAGAACCCAGGAAGGGGTTGGAGGCCAGGTGACACCTTGGCCCGGGAAACTGAACAAAGGCTGTGGGAGGGGTCGCTGAAGGCAGAGTGTTGGAAGCGGGCTGGAGAGATGGCTGGGAGGCAGAGATGGCTCTGACCCCCCCCCCCCAAAGGGGGGGGCTGGGATGCCCTGGGACCCCAAGCTGGACCTAACTGAGGGGGGTCCTGTTGTCTGTGCCTGCAAGACCTGTCTTGGACTGTATTCCTGTCATCCAAATAAACCTTCTGCTTTACTGGCTGGCTGAGAGTCATGGTGAATCGCAGGAAGCCGGGGGTGCAGGGCCCTGAGTTCCCCAATACTCCGTGACAGGGGGGACCAGTGCTGCACTAACAGAAGATGCCCTGGCTCCGGACGGAGGGGAGCTGGCAGACTTTTACTCCTGATTTGCCAGAGAAAACCACGCGGGGTCTCCAGTGTGCTACTCCCTACCTTTGTCTGTCTTGTGTCCTTCAGTTGTGAGCTCTGTGTCTGTGCAGCGCCTGGCACACCGGGGCTCTGAGCCCGGCTGCGCCCTCGAGACACTAGCCTTACGGTAGTAACAACAACGGGTGCTTTCACCCCTTCTCTGCTGGGCCTGGTGCTGGAAAACCACCGGGGTGGGCCCGGCCGCGGACAAACCCCAAGAGCCAGCTGCACCCCAGAATGCTTTGCACACCACAGGTACTGCCACGGAAGCATCTCAGAACGGGCACCGAGACGGCTGGGGCTGGGTGAGACGTCTCGGGAGACGTGCTGCAGAGGGTTTCCATGGGGCTCGGGTGTGACACAGCACGTCTCGTGCCACGTTGCCGGGGGAACCTCCCGATCCAGCGACCAGGTGTTGTGATCCCTGGAGATCTGCCCTGAGGTGCCTCCACCGAGCACCAAACGTGAAATATCCCCTTGGGTAATAAATACACTGACACGTGGTGCGTCGCTTGCTCCCTGCCCAGGGCAAGCCGGGCTTTAAACCGCAACTGAGATATCCACAGTCCCAGAGAGCCCAGGAACATTGCCCCTCACCCCTGCCCCATTCCTGCACCCCCTCCCCACAGCCTCTCCCTAGACGGGGGGTGCACTGCCCAGGTGGGGAACTGGTGCACAGAGAGAGGAAGTGACCCACTCACAGTCACGCAGCAAATTGGAGCACAGCTGGGAACGGAACCCCGGTGTCCTGAGGCCCGGGCCCCTACCCTGGATCTGGCTTCCCCTTGGATCTTCCGTCTTCTGGGAAAACCCGAGCTGACTCCACGGGCCGCAAGGGCCCTGCCTTGACACCCGGGAGATCTCCGGAGGCAGCTCCGTGTCAGCGTCACGGCCACGTGCCGTACGTCCCCAGGGCGTGACCTCTCTCACGGTGCCAGCCAGGGCGGCATCTCCCGGGGCTTCCGTCTCAGGAGTCAGCTCATCGATTCACAGCGTTTGAGGCGAACGGGACCATTAGGTGATCCAGGCTGAGCTCCTGTAGCGCACGAGCCAGAGAACGTCACCCAGGCACTCGTCTTGCACGAAAGCCTCCCACCAGAAAGTCACCCGCCCCTCCCTTGCTATCGAGCCCTGGCTTTGCCCTCTCAGTGGAACTCAGGGCTGGAAGAAGCCACAGCGCAGAGCAATCTCCCGGAACAGGGAGACACCAACAGCGGGAGTTTCGGGTGTTTACTGCCAAGCTCCTGCCAGCTGAATTTACACAACAGCAACCGCAAACAAACAAAGCTCTTCTCACCCAGCTTGGAGCCGGCGCGTGGCGCGCAGCCCCCGTCTCCCGAACCCCCTCGCCTCCCGAGCCCAGCACCACACTTCCCTGGAGAAGCTGAAGGCAAACAGCGCTCGCCGGCCTCCTGGCCCTGGTTGGGGGATTTCAGGGAGGGAACAGACACCAGGGACGGTGCCAAATGTTGTGAGATAAACATGAACATTGAATTCACGCTGCATACCGCGCAAGGCTGGGCGGCGGCGGCTGGGGGGGAACGCGCGTCCCTTGTGCTAACAATGTGTTGACAGCATCCTGACATCACACAGATGCTGACAGCATCTGCCTCTAAGAGCCACAACTATCAATCAGACAGCAAGTCCTCTGCACAATCTCCTCCTGCCTGGCCCCAGCTCTTTCTGGTCATCTCTGTTTCTGCCTGTCCAGGCTTTGGGGACTGGTGCCCCCTTGCGTCAGTCCCAGATGTGGGTGATGGAAATAGCCCAGTGGGTCCCACCCGCCACTGGTGGGAAGGTCCCTTGACCGAGGCATTGCCAGTTGGTTCGCAGGGAGGGTCTCTGCCCAGAGACGGGCCCAGTCAGCAGCGAGCCAGTGCACCCCAGCATCCTCACGGGTCCCCATCGGCCTCCCTCACACTGCCAAGCCCCTTCCAGCTCTTCTCCCAGTTCAGCCTTTGTTCCTCAGGTGTTTCCAGTTCTCCTGTGTGTGGGAAGAGAGGACATCACTCCGCACCTTATATAGGTTTTCCACAGGGCGGGAACCCTTTGTTTCAAGCTAAGTTCCCAGGCCAGCTTGTGAAAAAAGACAGGTACCAAAATAGTGTTCAGTGTCATGGGGTCTGGTCACATGTCCTCACTGAGGCATAGCTGCCGTCACTCACAGGCCGGCTGAAAGGTTTACCGGAAGGCTCAGCTCTTTCATGGTCCAGTGTCTTTGCTGATGGGCCATCAGCCCTGTCTGGCTTCTTCATTGTTCACCTGAAAGGCTCGTTGTGGGGGTCACCCAGAGTACGCACATTTGAAATACGGATGCACAGTCAATAGTCATAACTCCAGATACAGAAATGATCCATGCACACAAATAGGATAATCATATTCAGCAAATCAGAACCTTTCCAATGACACCTCACATGACACAGCTTGTACAAAATGTGTCATAACTATGTCCTAATCATAACATAATCATACCACTATGATGAACATGGGGTGCAGTGTCACACTCCCATCGCAGGGTCAGCTGTAAACGTTCCCAGCCCTGAGTTTATATTTTCTTCCTGAGCATCAATAATGATATTGAATAGCGTCGGGCTGAGAACAGCTCCTCGTGGGCCCCCCCGAACCAACCCCCAGGCAATGTTCCCCAGCAACAAGTGACATCTGAGATCTCTGGCTCTGCCAGGTTTTAACCCTGTAACACGGGCTGGATTGATTTTGTACAGTGCTGGTTATTTAACCAGAATGCCGTGTGCAGTTCTCCGTCATGGCCAGGTCAGCTTTGGGGCTCCGTACAGGAAGCAATGAACAAATCTTAAGGTGCATCAGTTTTGAATAGAGCTGAACAAAAGCAGTTGGTTTGGCCAGGACTGGGTGACTTGCACTTTGGTTTCAGACTTATAGTCCGTACCTTAGAGATACGGCCTTTTGCTGAAAGCAGCTAATAGCTGCCACCAAGGGTGCCTTGGATCCAGCGACAATCACAGACCTGGTTAAAGCCAATGCATGTGCCAGGCACGCTCCTGACACGGGCTCAACAGAAGGAGCAATCAAATCCCTGTATAGAGTACAGACGGCCCGGGACTGGGAGGAAGGCAACCGCACAAGGCACCAGGGATAAGCCATGTGGCCTGAGAGATTTCCCTGGCTGCACACCCAGGAGGTCGGATATCAGCTGCAGGCTGTGTGTGTTAGAGGCAGGAAGACAGGAGAAGGGTTGTGAGCATGACCCTGGGAGGAAGCAGAGAGACAAGGCTTCTTTGGTCCGGGGCTGGCTGAGAGGGGCAGACTTGGGGAATTCTGAGCCAGGAAACTGCCTGCTATTGTTCGTCCCCACTGTCTTCAGGACTTCGTGGACAGTTTTCTGTAAATAAACAAGAGTGCACCAAAGAATAGACCAGATTCCCATCACCAAATTTTCATCCTAAAGGAAACAACCCTGTTGCCAAAGGGGCAACACCATTTTCCTGGTTTCTTCTGATCATGTGTAACTCTTAGACCATAACAAGAATCTTTTTTCCCTTGGGAGTAATTCTTGTCTTGCTTCTAGGGCTTTGTCTATGCAGGGAAGTTTTTCGGCTATTGTTATACCTGACAGCTACTAAAGTGAGGAGGGAGCCCCAGATGCACTGGCAGTCACACAGGGATGGCTTTGGATGAGTTGGTTGATAGCCACCAGCAGAGCTACTGCGATACTGGGCGGACACTGCTAGAGGAGGAGGAGGAGGAAATCAAGCAGTTCGTTCTGCATGGTTTTTCCTGGAGCAGCTTCTGTGACGTTATTGATATAATCTGGGACCATATAGATCATTGTTGCAACCAAGGTCCTGTAGTGGCACCCAAATCTTGTATAAAGGGGGTCAAATGGGGTGTCTAAGACAAGGTTATGGTTGGCTGGTTATGATTATGCTGTCTATATGTGTGTATCAGTTTTGTAGTTGAAGTTATGAATACTGGCTCTATACTGCCTGTATTTCAAACTTATGCTATGCTTCTGGGTGACATCCCAGACAAGCTGAGATTAGCTCTGCCTAGCCTGCTTGATGGCCCATTAAGGACCATCAGCTATACAATGGACCCATTGAGAGAAGGCAAATATGCCTTCAGACTCAGCAAAGTATGCAGGGACTGGCCCATGTGACTCCAGGCTCCATTTTGCTGTAATTTTCCACAGTAAGGACAAAGAGGTGTTCTTACACCTGGAAAAGACTATATAAGGCTGATGCCTCATCTCCATCTGGTCTTCAATCCTGCTTCTTATCTCTGGAGGAACTTTGCTACAAACTGAAGCTCTGAACAAAGGACTGAGGACCCATCCCAGCGGGGGATGTATTCCAGAGACTTGATTTGAACCTGCAGCTCATTCTATCCCTGCTACAAGCCTGAACCAAGAACTTTGCCATTACTGTATGTCATTGATTCCATTTAACCAATTCTAACTCTCATCTCTATCTTTTTCCTTTCATGAATAAACCTTTAGATTTTAGATTCTAAAGGATTGGCAACAGCGTGATTTGTGGGTAAGATCTGATTTGTATATTGACCTGGGTCTGGGGCTTGGTCCTTTGGGATCGAGAAAACCTTTTTTGTGTATATTGGGGTATTGGTTTTCATAACCATTTGTCCCCATAACGAGTGGGACTGGTGGTGATACTGGGAAACTGGAGTGTCTAAAGGAATTGTTTGTATAACTTGTGGTTAGCCAGTGGGGTGAGACCAAAGTCCTCTTAGTCTGGCTGGTTTGATTTGCCTTAGAGGTGGAAAAACCCCAGCCTTGGGCTGTAACTGCCCTGTTTGAGCAATTTGTCCTGAGTTGGCACTCTCAGTTGGGTCCTGCCAGAACCGCATCGTCACAGCTTCACTCGCTGGAGCACCAACCAGCACAGACCAGGGGGACAGGATGGTGCTGCACGCTGGGATGACCAACAGTGGCAGCAGAACTTCAGGGGGAGGAATGGTGCTTTCCTAGAGATCTGTGCAGAGCTCAGCCCGGAGTCGCCACATGAGAGCTCCCCTCAGCACAGAGAAGCATGTAGTCATTGCTGTCTGGAAGCCCACCACCCCCGATTGCTACCGGTCAGTAGCTAACCCCTCTGGGGTTGGCAGATCAGCTGTCGGGGAGGTTGTCATGGTGGCTTGGACTGCTATTAGAATCATAGAATCTCAGGGTTGGAAGGGACCTCAGGAGATCATCTAGTCCAACCCCCTGCTCAAAGCAGGACCAATCCCCAATTAAATCATCCAACAGAGTTTTGCCCCATATCCCTAAGTGTCCCCCTCAAGGATTGAACTCACAACCCTGGGTTTAGCAGGCCAATGCTCAAACCACTGAGCTATCCCTCCCCCCAAAGTATTCTGCTATGGTGGCTCATAAAGCCAGGCCATGCACAGAAGGGTAGTGATGGATTTGCACGCTTGGGGTTACTGAATTATAGAGAAGCCCCTGATGAGACCCACATACCAAGTCTTTGCCCCCCACACCAGGCTGCAACACAAAGGGGTGCTTCCCCATGGTGCTACAAAGCCTGGCTGGTCACTGGGGCAGGTTCACTGAATTCATTGGGAATAGTCTGCAAAGGTTCATGGGGCCAGGTGTCACAACCGGGCTGTGGGTTGGAACCATATCTTCAGGACAGGGTGTCAGCCATGCCATTTTTGAATCCAGAGCAAAATGTGATGACAAAATCAAATCCTGAGAAAAACAGAGCCCAGCGAAGCAGCCCTTGGTTTAAGGCTTTCACCCTACATAGATATCCCAGATTTTTATGATCAGTGAATACCTGAACTGGGTGGCAAGCGCCTTCCAGGTAGTGTCACCACTCTGCAAAGGCAGTTCCTTATCATGTATTTCATAGTATAGCTCTGCAGAGGTGAGCTTCCTTGCGTAATAAGCGCACGGGTGTAACACTTGTTCGGGACCAAGACATTGGTAGAGAAACAGCCCTGATCACCAAACTGGAGGCATCAGGTTCTACAGCAGGGGTCAGCAACCTTCGGCATGTGGCCCATCCGAGCCGTGAGACATTTTGTGTACATAGACCGTCCGCAGGCACAGCCCTCCGCAGCTCCCAGTGGCCGCGGTTTGCCATTCCCGGCTAATGGGAGCTGGGGAAGCAGCGCAGGCTACAGGGACTTACAAGCCCAATATGTCTCAAAATACGTAATACGGAAGGTGCCTGGGGCGTTGTTCACCCCAAAGGGCATTACGAGAGATTCATAGTGGCCATACTGGGGGTGTGAAGAAGTCTTCCACTCATAGAATCATAGAATATCAGAGTTGGAAGGGACCTCAAGAGGTCATCTAGTCCAACCCCCTGCTCAAAGCAGGACCAATTCCCAGCTAAATCATCCCAGCCAGGGCTTTGTCAAGCCGGGCCTTAAAAACCTCCAAGGAAGGAGACTCTACCACCTCCCTAGGTAACGCATTCCAGTGTTTTACCACCCTCCTAGTGAAATAGTTTTTCCTGATATCCAACCTGGACCTCCCCCACTGCAACTTGAGACCATTGCTCCTTGTTCTGTCATCTGCCACCACTGAGAACAGCCGAGCTCCATCCTCTTTGGAACCCCCCTTCAGGTAGTTGAAGGCTGCTATCAAATCCCCCCTCATTCTTCTCTTCTGGAGACTAAACAATCCCAGTTCTCTCAGCCTCTCCTCATAAGTCATGTGCTCCAGACCCCTAATCATTTTTGTTGCCCTCCGCTGGACTCTTTCCAATTTTTCCACATCCTTCTTGTAGTGTGGGGACCAAAACTGGACACAGTATTCCAGATGAGGCCTCACCAATGTCGAATAAAGGGGAACGATCACGTTCCTCGATCTGCTGGCAATGCCCCTACTTATACAGCCCAAAATGCCGTTAGCCTTCTTGGCAACAAGAGCACACTGTTGACTCATATCCAGCTTCTCGTCCACTGTGACCCCTAGGTCCTTTTCAGCAGAACTGCTACCTAGCCATTCGGTCCCTAGTCTGTAGCAGTGCATGGGATTCTTCCGTCCTAAGTGCAGGACTCTGCACTTGTCCTTGTTGAACCTCATCAGGTTTTTTTCTGCCCAATCCTCTAATTTGTCTAGGTCCCTCTGTATCCGATCCCTACCCTCTAGTGTATCTACCACGCCTCCTAGTTTAGTGTCATCTGCAAACTTGCTGAGAGTGCAGTCCACACCATCCTCCAGATCATTAATAAAGATATTAAACAAAACCGGCCCCAGGACCGACCCTTGGGGCACTCCACTTGAAACCGGCTGCCAACTAGACATGGAGCCATTGATCACTACCCGTTGAGCCCGACGATCTAGCCAGCTTTCTATCCACCTTACAGTCCATTCATCCAGCCCATACTTCTTTAACTTGGTGGCAAGAATACTGTGGGAGACCGTATCAAAAGCTTTGCTAAAGTCAAGAAATAACACATCCACTGCTTTCCCCTCATCCACAGAGCCAGTTATCTCATCATAGAAGGCAATTAGGTTAGTCAGGCACGACTTCCCCTTCGTGAATCCATGCTGACTGTTCCTGATCACTTTCCTGTCCTCTAAATGTTTCATAATTGATTCCTTGAGGACCTGCTCCATGATTTTTCCAGGGACTGAGGTGAGGCTGACTGGCCTGTAGTTCCCCGGATCCTCCTTCTTCCCTTTTTTAAAGATGGGCACTACATTAGCCTTTTTCCAGTCATCTGGGACCTCCCCCGATCGCCATGAGTTTTCAAAAATAATGGCTAATGGCTCTGCAATCTCACCCGCCAACTCCTTTAGCACCCTCGGATGCAGCGCATCCGGCCCCATGGACTTGTGCACGTCCAGTTTTTCTAAATAGTCCCGAACCACTTCTTTCTCCACAGAGGGTTGGTCACCTTCTCCCCATGCTGTACTGCCCAGTGCAGCAATCTGGGAGCTGACCTTGTGCGTGAAGACAGAGGCAAAAAAATCATTGAGTACATTAGCTTTTTCCACATCCTCGGTCACTAGGTTGCCTCCCTCATTCAGTAAGGGGCCCACACTTTCCTTGATTTTCTTCTTGTTGCTAACATACCTGAAGAAACCCTTCTTGTTACTCTTAACATCTCTTGCTAACTGCAACTCCAAGTGTGATTTGGCCTTCCTGATTTCACTCCTGCACGCCTGAGCAATATTTTTATACTCCTCCCTGGTCATTTGTCCAATCTTCCACTCCTTATAAGCCTCTTTTTTGCGTTTAAGATCAGCAAGGATTTCACTGTTTAGCCAAGCTGGTCGCCTGCCATATTTACTATTCTTTCTACACATCGGGATGGTTTGTTCCTGCAACCTCAATAAGGATTCTTTAAAATACAGCCAGCTCTCCTGGACCCCTTTGCCCTTCATGTTATTCTCCCAGGGGATCCTGCCCATCTGTTCCCTGAGGGAGTCAAAGTCTGCTTTTCTGAAGTCCAGGGTCCGTATTCTGCTGCTCTCCTTTCTTCCTTGTGTCAGGATCCTGAACTCGACCATCTCATGGTCACTGCCTCCCAGGTTCCCATCCACTTTTGCTTCCCCTACTAGTTCTTCCCTGTTTGTGAGCAGCAGGTCAAGAAAAGCTTTGCCCCTAGTTGGTTCCTCCAGCACTTGCACCAGGAAATTGTCCCCTACACTTTCCAAAAATTTCCTGGATTGCCTGTGCACCGCTGTATTGCTCTCCCAGCAGATATCAGGGTGATTAAAGTCTCCCATGAGAACCAGGGCCTGTGATCTAGCAACTTCTGCTAGTTGCCAGAAGAAAGCCTCGTCCACCTCATCCCCCTGGTCTGGTGGTCTATAGCAGACTCCAACCACGACATCACCCTTGTTGCTCACACTTCTCAACTTTATCCAGAGACTCTCAGGTTTTTCTGCAGTATCATACCGGAGCTCTGAGCAGTCATACTCCTCTCTTACATACAACGCAACTCCCCCACCTTTTCTGCCCTGCCTGTCCTTCCTGAACAGTTTATATCCATCCATGACAGTACTCCAGTCATGTGAGTTATCCCACCAAGTCTCTGTTATTCCAATCACATCATAGTTCCCTGACTGTGCCAGGACTTCCAGTTCTCCCTGCTTGTTTCCCAGGCTTCTTGCATTTGTGTATAGGCACTTAAGATAACTCAATGATCGTCCCTCTTTCTCAGCATGAGACAGGAGTCCTCCCCTGTTGCGCTCTCCTGCTTGTGCTTCCTCCCAGGATCCCATTTCCCCACTTACCTCAGGGCTTTGGTCTCCTTCCCCCGGTGAACCTAGTTTAAAGCCCTCCTCACTAGGTTAGCCAGCCTGCTGGCGAAGATGCTCTTCCCTCTCTTCGTTAGGTGGAGCCCGTCTCTGCCTAGCACTCCTTCTTCTTGGAACACCATCCCATGGTCGAAGAATCCAAAGCCTTCTCTCCGACCCCACCTGCGTAGCCATTCGTTGACTTCCACGATTCGACGGTCTCTACCCCGGCCTTTTCCTTGCACAGGGAGGATGGACGAGAACACCACTTGCGCCTCAAACTCCTTTATCCTTCTTCCCAGAGCCACGTAGTCTGCAGTGATCCGCTCAAGGTCATTCTTGGCAGTATCATTGGTGCCCACGTGGAGAAGGAGGAAGGGGTAGCGATCCGAGGGCTTGATGAGTCTCGGCAGTCTCTCCGTCACATCGTGTATCCTAGCTCCTGGCAAGCAGCAGACCTCTCGGTTTTCCCGGTCAGGGCGGCAGATAGATGACTCAGTCCCCCTGAGGAGGGAGTCCCCGACCACCACCACCCTCCTCCTCCTCTTGGGAGTGGTGGTCGTGGAACCCCCATCCCTAGGACAGTGCATCTTTTGCGTTCCAATCGGTGGAGTCTCCTTCTGCTCCCTTCCCTCAGATGGGCCATCTAGTCCACTCTCCGCATTAGCACCTGTAGAGAGAACATGGAAACGATTCCTCACCTGTATCTCCATTGCTGGTGCATGGACGCTCCTCTTTCTTCTTCTGGAGGTCACATGCTGCCAAACCTCCTCACAATCCTTCTGTCCCTGCTGTGCCTGCTCTGAATCTTCAGAACATTGTGGCCGTAGAAGCATCTCCTGACGTCTGTCCAGGAAATCTTCATTTTCCCTTATGCAACGCAGAGTTGATACTTGTTTCTCCAGCCCTCGAACCTTCTCCTCCAATATGGAGACCAGCTTGCACTTTGTGCAGACAAAGTCGCTTCTGTCCTGCGGAAGAAAGACAAACATGGCACAACCTGTGCAGGTTACAACAGCTGATCGCTCACCTTCCATATCACCGTCCTCTTAGGAGCTTCCTCAACTGTTGCAGGAACTACTCGGAGACACCTGCAGATGAAAGCCTCAGTGCGCTCTCCCTAGGCGAACTCCCAGGCAAACTCCCGCTGTTAGCCTCTGCTGTTCGCCGAGCCCAGGACTGCAGTCCTCTGTTGGAGTTCAACTACTAGTTCTGGCCCGTGCTAGCAGGTCATTGGGTGCCAGGCAGGGGCGGCTCCAGGCACCAGCGCAGCAAGCGCGTGCCTGTGGCGGCAACCCGCGGGGGACAGCCTGCTGGTCGCTGTGAGGGTGGGAGTCAGGCGGCCTTCGGCAGCGTGCCTGCGGGAGATCCGTCTGTCCCGCGGTTTCGGCCGCAATTCTGCGGCGGGTACGCCGAAGATGCAGGACCGGCAGATCGCCCGCAGAAACCCCGCCGAATCCGTGTGACCGTGGACCGCCCGCAGGCGTGCCGCCAAAGGCCGCCTGACTGCCGTGCTTGGGGCAGCAAAAAACATAGAGCCACCCCTGGTGCCAGGCCAGCACCTACGAGCCCGGCAGGCCGGTGTTCATGACCCTGGTCCCTGATATTCAGCCACATTATGCTCCATTTGTGATGCTGTGACTCCCCCTGGGGGACCTGGCTTATGGAGCCTTTTACTGGGTGCTCGGACAGGGGATAGCAGCTCTGGAACCGTAGGCTGAGTAGCTGCAGCATGGCACGGGGGTGTGCGTCGGGAAGGCGGAGGTGCCCCGTGACAAGGGTGGAGGCGTCTGAGCAGTATCTGCCTCGTGTGCTCGCTGCCCGCTGGGTTTGCAAAGCGTCTGTGAGCACAAGGGAGAGAGCCTCCCCGAGGGCTGGGAAGGGGAAAGACGTGGAAGGGTCTGAGCCGCCGGAGAGGAGGCCTCTGCTCAGTGCTCTGACTGTCGGGGAAGCAGGGCGGGGAAGATCAGGGTGGAGTGAAGGAACGTGGATGTACCGTAATCAAGGGGATGAATGAAATGAGCCTTGTGTGACGGCGTTGGTAGGAGTGGACGTCCTTGAGGATTAGCTCCCCCAATAACCACTTCCAGCAATGTCCTAATTGATACATTGCGTAAACAAGGCGAAAGTTATTAACCATGGGAACAATTTACCCAGGGCTGTGGGGGATCCTGCATCGCTGACAAGTTCTAAATCAAGACAGGAGGTTTTCCTAACAGCTCTGCTCTGGGGTTTTTGTGGAGAGGTTCTCTGGCCTGTCTCAGGCACGAACTCAGACTGGATGATCACAATGGTCCCTTCTGCCCTTGGGATCTACAAATAAAACACGATTGATTGGTTGATTGATTGATTGAACACCAAACAAACCAATAACACCGGGCAGAGTTAAACCCAATGGGAATGGGGCAGACCTGCCCGAAGGGCCGGCCGAGTGCACAGATCTTTGTGGTGAAGGCGGGGTCACGAAAATGAGGAAGTGGGTTCCTAGCTAACATTGTTCTGCTTCTGCATCACGCCTAGCATGCTCTCCTGCGTGTCCCTTTGTCCAGCCGCCTGTCCTCCTCTGTCTCCGTCTAATCCTGGAGCACGAAACCTTCCCTCCACTCGGCTGTCTTCCTAGTCCTCTGCCGGGCAGCAAGCATGTCTGCCCTCCTCCTCGCTGAGGTTTGCCAGGTGCTCAGGGGTGGATAAGCCAGGGCGCCAATTAGGGGGGGCGGGAGTCCCCCTCTGAGTTTCACACAGGAGGTGTGGGAGCTCCCCGGTGGAGCTCTTAACTACAGCCCAGCATTGGTGTGAAATGTCAGTTGTGCAGCGGAGAGATGCCCCTGGGGCAGAGTCGGGATTTTGTTTACAAGCAGAGGCCAGGTGATTAGGATCAGAAAGGGGCTGGTGATTCAGTGAAGGGTGTGGAAGTTTAGCCTGTAAAAGAGGAATTCCTCCGTTTAGGGGGGAGAGGGAGGAGGGGTTGTTTTAGAGAGATGGGGGTTCAGAAAGAATACAGCAAAGCACGGACCCCAGGTTCCATTCAGAAAAGGGGGAGATATGGGGGCGTAGGTGAAAAGAAGGGTCAGACCCAGGGCAGGGCGAGCAGTGAATAGAGAAGTTCCCACTCTACCTGTGGAACTTATGTGGCCCCATCACTATAGTATCGGAGGCTGCACCTCCCACTGTCTAACCTATTTCTCCTCCCAGCCCCTCAGTGAGTCGAGCCGGGCTGTTCTCCCCATTGTACAGGTGGAGCACTGAGGCACACACAGACTAAAGGCCAGATTTTCAAAGGCATTTAGGCACCTAGTGAGATTTTCAAATGCACTGAGAAGGTTTGGTGCTTTGTGAACCCCACTCGATACCTAGCAGCATCTTCGGGTGCCTAAAAGCCTTGGAAATTCTGTCCTTAAAGCACTGGCCTGGGGTGGGGTCAGCCAGGAAGTCCATGGGGGGAGTAGAACCCGGGTCTCTCAGGGCTAGCGCCCTGTCCAGCAGACCAGCCTTTCTCTGCTGCGTGCTGTAAAAAATGGGGACTCTGCTAGCTGGGAGCAAAGCCAAGGCAGCCAGATCTCCGAGACGCCAGCGAACGATCCCAGGGTGGAGGCCATGGTTGACAGCAGGAAAAGCAGCACCGAGGTGAGGGAGGCTGGTTCTGCCCCAGGCTGGGCCGTACCGCAATGGCTGCTGGGCATTTGAACTGAAAACCATTTTGTTCAGTCACGTTTTGTTCGGCTTGAGAAAAGGGAGGAGCGAGAAAGTCTCATAAGTATCCGATGTGTTTATGCCCCAAATTCTTAGGGCTGCAGCTGTATCCAGGCCAGTTCCAGAACAAAGAACAGAAACTGCATCCGCTGAGTCCATAAAGCCGACGATCAGTGTCATGAGTTGGGTTATTCACTGGGCCTGACCTGTGTGCTCGGCGCTGTTCAGAATAGGCCAGACAATCCAGTCCCTGAGCCAGGGCAGCTAAGCTGTGTTACTCTGGAGAAGATGGCGCAGATATTTCAGTGTGAGGTTCACATAGAAATTTCTGTCCGTTCCAGCTGAGGAATAAGGAGAGACGGACACAGCTCGCCAAGCAAGGAGCCCCGGGAGGGGCGATCCCTTTATTTCAGTTGCAATTGGGTTCGAGCTCACAAGTCAGCAAGAACCACGAAAACACTTACACCAAAGCATTATATGCAGTTGACTATGATAATCTATCGCTCTGTGATTGGCCAAAATTTGCCATCATTACCATACATAATTAGCAAGCTACATGTATCTGCCCCTCTTATGACCCCTTATTGTTCATCTATTTGCCCCCTGCTCCTTGCTTATTTTGCAAACCAAGCAGTTTATGCACAGGACGCAGGCACAGAAAGGTCCATTGTCTCCAGGTTTGGAGTTTGGCTACATTTCCTCTTGAAGGAACTTCCTGACTACCTATAGCTGACCCTGCAGTTTGTCCTTCTTCTTTCTCCCATGTGTACGTGACAAATTTGCCCCCTGGCAGTTAAGTAGAATAATTTTATATCAAGGTGTAGAGTTACTGACCACACGTTATAAACATCACAGTGACCAGGTGATGTCTGGGAGTGGAGGCGCCGACGGCAATAGACGTTTTACTGGATTAGGGACTAGAAGATTTGACCCCCCAACTCTATTTCTAAAGGGGGAGCGGCTCCGAGCTCCTGTGCCTGATTTCCCTTTCCGGCCTGCAGTGGCCCTGAGACACCTCAGACGTCTCAGGCTTTTTTCTCAACTTTAAAATGTAGAATTTTCTTGGTGCTTGGTTCTAAATATCCTCCTGTGAGACTGCAACTCAGTCACTGCAGTGTTGTTTAAGAGCCTTCTGGATAGAGCTGGGCAAACTACGGCCCGCGAGACCATCCTGCCCGCGAGACCGTCCTGCCCGGCCCTTAAGCTCCTGGCCGGGGAGGCTAGCCCTGCCCCCCCCGCGCCAGCGCTCTGCAGGATTCGCTGTGTCTGACCCAGCCCAGACGGACGCTCCAGCCTCCTTTTGAAACCCCCCAGTGAAGGAGCTTCCACGACCTCCCGAGGCGTCTGTTCCATCGCCCGGCTGGTCTCACCGGCAGGAAGTTTGTTCTAACTCAGTGCGAGTTCTGCCGAGCCTGCATTTCTCCAGCCCGCGGCTCAGCATGGCAGGGGGGCCGGGACAAGCCTCGCTGAAGCCCAGGTATATTATGTCCACCGCATCCCCCCGCCCCACAAAACCAGTTCCCCTGATTGGGGGGATGCAGCTCAGGGCGCGTTTTTCCCTTCCAGTGACGCCCGTGTTTATTTCTAGGGGGATTTTTGCCTTGCTGGAGGGCCCGGGAGCTCTGGACTGGGAATACAGAGGACACTTTACACCCAAAGCTTGCCTGGCACGAGCAGAGCGGGCCCAGCATGGCACGAGGGGGCAGAGTTTGGGGGAGCTGGAGCACGAAGCTGCTCGCAGCCGTGGGGGGGCGTTGGCATCATTAGAAGCAAAGGGAGCCTGTCACAGGAGGGCAGGGCCCTGCTCAGGGGGCACCCATCCCTCGCCCTGCTCATTGCCCTCCTTGCAGGAGGGGATGGGGAAGGGCAGGGCTAAGCTGCCCGCAGTCCTCCGCCTTCCTGGGCCCAGGTCCCGGAGGGAGACAGCCGATGGGGCAGAGCCGGGAGGGGCAGCGGCTTTGCTCTTTCCTCTCCCTGGTGCAGGCCCTGGGGCTGGAGGCTGGTGCTGAAGCACAGGGCCCCTGGGGGTTGCTAGCGCCTGCGCCAGCCCCCGGGGCCGTGCAGCCGAGCAGCCTGCGATGTTTAGATGAGAGGATAATGTGCTGGAAATAATTGCCTTAATCAAGAAAGGTTAACGAGGCTGGCTGTGTGTACAACTGCGGCGGCAGTTATCACAGCCCTGGGCTCTGCGCCTTCACCTCGGCGGCAATTAGAGGCGCGCTCGGTGCAGCGCGAACCAGCCCGGCCCGTGGCACGGGAGCGAAGCGCCGCGGCCCAGCAGCCGAGGGGACACAGACTCACTCCGGAGCAGACGGGCTAGCCAGCCCGGCTCGGCCCTGGGGGCGGGTGGGCCAGAGCTGTCCCAGAGCCCCGCTGCAGTGTGGATGCACCCAGTGAGACAAAACACTGCACTATACAGCCGGACCAGACGCTCCTGCGCTGGGAGAGGAGCTGCCTGGTGGTGCCCTGGAGGGGGCATCTCTGACACCACTTTCCTTTGAGGGTTCCTTCATCCAAACCTCAGCTCAGACGCTTCCCAGACTCGGGGCCCCGCCGTGCGCCCGCGGCATGTGCCCAGCTGTGGGAGAGGGACGGCAAAGGGAGCGGGACACGGAGCGGTAAAGTGCAAGGCAGGGCAGGGACACAGGGATGACACTGAGGGTATGTCTACACTACGAAATTAGTTCGAATTTATAGAAGCCGGTTTTATTGAAATCGGTTGTATACAGCCGATTGTGTATGTCCACACAATAAAATGCTCTAGGTGCTCTAGTCGGCAGACCGCGTCCACAGTACGAGGCTAGCGTCGACTTCCGGAGCATTGCACTATGGGTAGCTATCCCACAGCTATCCCACAGTTCCCGCAGTCTCTGCCGCCCCTTGGAATTCTGGGTTGAGATCCCAATGCCCGGATGATGCAAAACAGTGTCGCGGGCGGTTCTGGGTACATGTCGTCAGGCCCCTCCCTCCCCCGTCACAGCAACGGCAGACAATAGATTCGCGCCTTTTTATCTGGGTTACCTGGGTTACCTGTGCAGACAACATGGAGCCCGCTCAGCACAGCTGAGCTCACCATCACCATATGTCCTCTGGGTGCCGGCAGACGTGGGACTGCATTGCTACACAGCAGCAGCTGCTAACTGCCTTTTGGCGGTAGACGGTGCAGTAGACTGGTAGCCTTCATCGGCGATCTGGGTGCTGGCAGCCGTGGGGCTTGCCTTTTGGCAGTAAATGGTGTATTATGACTGTTAGCCGGCCTATTACAAGTCGGGTCATCGCACGTTAGCAGAGTCTTCCCTGAGCAGCAGCTCGTGCAATAGGCCTGAAGACCATCGTCATACACCGCCCAGTATTTGCTGCCAAGCACCCAGAAAGATGCCGAGGGCTATCAGTCACGCTGCACCGTCGTCTTAAGATGTAAAAAATAGATTTTCTCTGTATTCATTTGCTTCCCCCTCCCTCCGTCAACAGGGTTTTCAGTTTAATCTTTGGGGGGGACCAGTCTGTGACAGTTGTTTGTGTCTCTCCCTGATGCACAGCCACCGTTCTTTATTTTAATTCCCTGTGCCTGTACGCCATGTCGTCACTCGGCCCCCCTCCCTCCTTCCCCTAGGCCGTCAGATACTACGTTTGCGCCACAGCTCGAGCCGAGAAGCGGTTCGCGCCTTTTCTTTGAATTCTGGGTTGAGATCCCAATGCCCGGATGATGCAAAACAGTGTCGCGGGCGGTTCTGGGTACATGTCGTCAGGCCCCTCCCCCCTCGTCACAGCAACGGCAGACAATAGATTCGCGCCTTTTTACCTGGGTTACCTGTGCAGACAACATACCACGGCAAGCATGGAGCCCGCTCAGCTCAGCTGAGCTCACCGTCACCATATGTCCTCTGGGTGCCGGCAGACGTGGGACTGCATTGCTACACAGCAGCAGCTGCTAACTGCCTTTTGGCGGTAGACGGTGTAGCATGAGTGATAGCCGTGGGGCTGGCAGCCGTAGTGCTGCATTGCACCAGCCCCTTGCAGGCGATGGTATATTATGACTGGTACCCGTCGTCGTCGTACTGGTATGGCTGTCAATCATGGCCACCTGGGCAGACATGCTACTGTTTCGATGATGACGGTTACCAGTCATAATATACTATTTTCTGCCAATTGCCCAATATTGTCTGCTAAGCACCCAGAAGAGGCCGAGGGCGATGCTGGGTGCTGGCGGACGTGGGGCTGGCAGACGTGGGGCTGCATTGCTACACAGCAGCAGCCCCTTGCCTTTTGGCAGATGATGGCATATTATGATTGGTATCCGTCATCGTCATACTGGTATGGCTGTCACTCATGCTGCAGCGTCGGCTGCCACCTTAAGATGTAAAAAATAGATTTGTTCTGTGTTCATTTGCTTCCCCTTCCTCCGTGAAATCAACGGCCTGCTAAGCCCAGGGTTTCCAGTTTAATCTTTGGGGGGACCATTCTGTGTGACAGTTGTTTGTGTTTCTCCCTGTTCCTGTACCTGTACGCCATGTCGTCACTCGGCCCTCCCTCCCTCCCGCCCTCCTTCTCCTGGTCCATCAGATACTACTTTCGCGCCTTTTTTCTGACCAGGCGCCATAGCTAGCACTGGGATCATGGAGCCCGCTCAGATCACCGCGGCAATTATGAGCACTATGAACACCACGCGCATTGTCCTGGAGTACATGCAGAGCCAGAACATGCCAAGGCGAAACCCGGACCAGGCGAGGAGGCGATTGCAGCGCGGCGACGAGAGTGATGAGGAAATTGACATGGCCATAGACCTCTCACAAGGCACAGGCCCCAGCAATGTGGAAATCATGGTGTTACTGGGGCAGGTTGATACCGTGGAACGCCGATTCTGGGCCCGGGAAACAAGCACAGACTGGTGGGACCGCATCGTGCTGCAGGTATGGGACGATTCCCAGTGGCTGCGAAACTTTCGCATGCGTAAGGGCACTTTCATGGAACTTTGTGACTTGCTTTCCCCTGCCCTGAAACGCCAGGATACCAAGATGAGAGCAGCCCTCACAGTTGAGAAGCGAGTGGCAATAGCCCTGTGGAAGCTTGCAACGCCAGACAGCTACCGGTCAGTCGGGAATCAATTTGGAGTGGGCAAATCTACTGTGGGGGCTGCTGTGATCCAATTTGCCAGGGCAATGAAAGACCTGGTGATAGCAAGGGTAGTGACTCTGGGCAACGTGCAGTCAATAGTGGATGGTTTTGCTGAAATGGGATTCCCAAACTGTGGCGGGGCCATAGACGGAACCCATATCCCTATCTTGTCACCGGAGCACCAAGCCACCGACTACATAAAC
>NC_048302.1:138635997-138671062 GCF_013100865.1 Trachemys scripta elegans
CACGGGCTCCGGGCGTAACCCCACGCTCTAGGGCACCCACCTTTACCCTTGCACGGGCTCCGGGCGTAACCCCACGCTCTAGGGCACCCACCTTTACCCTTGCACGGGCTCTGGGTGTAACCCCACGCTCTGCGGGTGTGCAGGGTCTCTTACCAGTGGTTGAGCCTTACACAGTAATATCCCACGTAACCTCTACTTATTAACAATCCCCAAACCAGACGCACATGCTAAGCAGACAGTGCTCACCACTCCCCTGGGGCCAGTCAGGACCAGGTTGTCCAGGGACTCCAGTTTCTGCACGGTGTGATTGGCAGGTGTTGAGGTCTGGCAGCTCTGATCTCGGGCCGTGTCCTGCAGTTGGTTCCAATGAACTTCCTTTTGGACCCCAGTTTATATAGGGAAACTTGAGTCCTGCTTAGCTACACCTTAACCAATCATTGTAAACTAAAATCCTACCAAATAATTCTTTGACCAGTCCGAACATATTGTGAAACAATTCTTCACCCAATCATACCCCACCGCCTTCGTTGATTTAAATCTTGTAAAATTAATTATGCAACAGACAGAAACAATCAAAGAACCAGACAGAGACCATGCAGATAAACCAGAGAGAAATGGGGGCCATAAGGACAAAACAATAAAGAAGTAGAGATTTCACGCCCACGGCTGTTGATAAGTGGTTTCTTGCCAGACAGAATTCTGTCAAACTAAGTTTATTTAACCATCTTAAGCTCTGTCTCGCCGCCTGGTGATGGGGGGGAGGGGGGGGGCTATTAGGACAGGAACCTCCTGAACAGCCGGATGTGACATCGCTTTCACGTCAGTTCGATGGGATGGGAGGAGGAGACTTTCTCCTTCGAGGCGCATGGCTGCTGCTCTCCTAATCTGGCTGCAGACAAAGGCCTCCGACCCGACATGCTGAAACGTATTCAGGGCTCCAGCGCTTCGGGGCTGGACCCAGGGCCGTCCCTAGGAGGGTGTGGGGCCCGGGCGAAAGTGACGTCACTTCCAGGACCAACCATGCCTGGGGTGAGTAGGGGAGGCTGGGGGAGGCGGTGGCTCCCCAAACAGCCAGCCTGGCCCTACCCCCACTGTGCCCCCCCCTCCACTGCAGGGCCTCACTGGGCTTCAGGGGTCTGGGGCCACCCCAGACGCCTTCCCGGTGCTGGGGAGGCTGCGGCGGCACGGCGCTCTCTTCCTCAGGTGGAAGGGGCGGGGCTGGGAGTAGCCTCCCCCAGCCAGCGGTTCACCCGCTTCCCATGCTGGGATGATTTAGCTGGGAATTGGTCCTGCTTTGAGCAGGGGGTTGGACTAGATGACCTCTTGAGGTCCCTTCCAACCCTGATAGTCTATGATTCTATGATTCATGCAACGCTGGCCAATAGCACCAGCCCACAGGGGCCCCCAAAGCGCGGGGCCCGGAGCGGTCACCCTGATTCACTATCCCCTAGGAACCGCTCTGACTGGACCAGAATGTGCCGCCACACTCGCTGAGCCAGCCACTAATGTGAGTGTCAAAGATTGCAGCTGGCTGTACGGTGGGAGTCCGGTCCAGCGGTCAGGGCCCTAACTAGGACTTGTAAGACCGGGGTTCACGTTGCTGCTGCAGCCCGAAAGTCACTTAACCTCTGTGACGTTATTGACATAAACTGGGACCGTGTAGATCATTGTTGCAACCAAGGTCCTGTAGTGGCACCAGATCTTATGTAAAGGGGGTCAAATGGGGTGTCTAAGACAAGGTTATGGTTTACTGGTTATGATTATGCTGTCTATATGTGTGTATCAGTTTTGTAGTCGAAGTTATGAATATTGGCTCTAGACTGTCTGTAGGGCAAACTTATGCTATGCTGCTGGGTGACATCCCAGACAAGCTGAGATTAGCTCTGCCTAGCCTGCTTGATGGCCCATTAAGGACCATCAGCTATACAATGGACCCGTTGAGAGAAGGCAGATACGCCTTGTACCTCAGCAAAGTATGCAGGGACTGGCCCATGTGACTCCAGACTCCATTTTGCTGTAATTTTCCACAGTAAGAACAAAGAGGTGTTCTTACACCTGGAAAAGACTATATAAGGCTGATGCCTCATCTCCACCTGGTCTTCAATCCTGCTTCTTACCTCTGGAGGAACTTTGCTACAAACTGAAGCTCTGAACAAAGGACTGAGGACCCATCCCAGAGGGGGATGTATTCCAGAGACTTGATTTGAACCTGCAGTTTATTCTATCACTGCTACAAGCCTGAACCAAGAACTTTGCCATTACTGTATGTAATTGATTCCATTTAACCAATTCTAACTCTCATCTCTATCTTTTTCCTTTTATGAATAAACCTTTAGATTTTAGATTCTAAAGGATTGGCAACAGCATGATTTGTGGGTAAGATCTGATTTGTATATTGACCTGGGTCTGGGGCTTGGTCCTTTGGGATCAGGAGAACCTTTTTCTTTTACTGGGGTATTGGTTTTCATAACCATTTGTCCCCATAATGAGTGGCACTGGTACTGATACTGGGAAACTGGAGTGTCTAAGGGAATTGTTTGTATGACTTGTAGTTAGCCAGTGGGGTGGGACCGAAGTCCTCTTAGTCTGGCTGGTTTGGTTTGCCTTAGAGGTGGAAAAACCCCAGCCTTGGGCTGTAACTGCCCTGTTTGAGCAATTTGTCCTGAGTTGGCACTCTCAGTTGGGTTTCGCCAGAACCGCATCGTCACAACCTCTCTGTGTCTCAGTTCCTGTCTGTAAACAGCAGCATTCCCCACTGCGGTGACTTTCTCCCAAGTCTTGTCCTATTTAAAGACTCAGCTCCTGGTGACGCGATTGTGGGGAAAGCTCGGCTTTCACGCAAAAGGACGTTTCTAGCCCTCGTGATTGGGAAGAAAAGATTGACCATGAGCTGCGAGAGCAGCTGGGAGGCTGGAGGCCCAGCAAGCAAGCAAACCGAACCCCAAGGGACCAGTCGCTTCTCAGAAATCCCATGTTTTCGGGAACCTGACTTGGGAGTTTTTGAATGTTAGGTGTTGACGATACTGAAGTGGGGAATTAATCCTTCTGTTGTAAGTCCTTCGCTGCAGGGGCTGTCTCAGCCCACATATGTCCAGTGGGGCCCTGCCCTCGCCCGGAGCGCCCAGTCACTGGGTAACCGATCTGCAGGCCACACATTGCCCACTAGACTGACACGGCACCGGGTGCAAGGCCCAGAGCTGGGGATTTTGCAATTGGTCACGGACAATTCGCAACAAGGGGGAAAAAAGGCAAAAAATGTCTTAACAAATGATTCATGGCAAGTTCTTTGCTCAGCAACAGCAAGGGCTTAGCCTCTGGCTTCCCCGTCCAAGCCGTTCACACGCTGAAAGAGTCCTACCCCCCCCCCGCCCTCACCCTTTGGGACTCCCCCTCTCCAATCCCTGCGCCAGCGGCTCTCCGCACTGGGAGAGGCCAGCCTGGGGGGATGGAGCCGGAGTCCCTGCCTGGCCACGTCGTTCTCCTCCCAAGATGTACGGGGAAGCTGGAGGCCTGCAGGCGTCTCACACGGGGGCTAAACACGCTCCACCTGCTACTGTCCCGGGGAAATCCCAGCACTGCTATCCACAGCCGTTAGAAATCCTGCCTCTCGGAAAGCCCAGTACAAGGGGCGGGCGGAGGGGCGGGGGGTTGGCACGGCTCTGTATCGTCCCACCCCTTTTAGCCCTTTGCCGCAGTATCACCCTGCCCCCGCACCCACCCACGTCTGCTCCCCTCCAGCCCCAAACCACCTCACACACCCATCAGGCCATAACCCCCCCCATTCCCCCGACCCCCTGTGTCCTAGGGCCACCCCTTGCCAGCCAGCTGGGAAGAGAGGCTGAGCAGCCTCCGAGGGGGTCCTGGATGGACAGTAACTGCTCCCGTAATGAGAGAGCTTCCAGCTGCTGCTGCGTTCGTATGCGCATTCCTGACCCCGGGTAGCCTAGAGCACCGCCTCTCTGTAGTCATTTCAGGCCACACAATGACTGGCATACCAATGGAGCTGCCATGCAGAGAGAACGCCACTTCCCTCTGCCCCCTGCTCCAGGGCGCTTCGCCTCCGCCCACGTGGGCATTTTCTGTAATATTTTTATGAATTCTGTGTGTGCCTCAGTTTCCCTCTCCACTCTGCAGGCTAAAGCCTGCGCTGGGGGCAGAATTGAAACTGGGAGTGACTTTTCTGCCACCCCCCCCCCATCCCCAGTCAATGATCCTTTCCCCTGAACCCTGCTCTGAGTGCACGGGGATCCAGGGGGGCAGGAGCTGCTAGCGCTCGCCTCAGGCGGGGGCGTGCTGCCAAGTACCAAAAGGGAGACGGGTCGCTGTCCTGGAGCGCTCCAGCCACCCCAGCAGGCAGCTAGTTCAGCCCATGGTCAGCGATGGGGAAGGAATACGTCTGGCTGACCGGGGAACCCGGTTGTGATGTCCAGGGGTCACTCCAGGTATGTCTACATGTATGTATTGAACTCCCGTCCGCCAAGACACCTAGGCCTACCAAAGGTGAATGAACCACCCTGGGCCTAGCATCTCACTAGACACCACGAGCATGTAAACCCAGCAGAGGCGAGACAGTGAGAAAACTGCCCCAGGCATGGTAATAACAAAAGACCATCGCCGCCATTCCCCCCGCCCCCCTTTGTCACAGCTCGGCACGCCCCCAATGAGACACACTGAGCTCGCTTGCTGGCTGGCTGATGGACTCAGCTGGAGCTGTTCAAACCACACTCTAAAGCGCATCCAGGAGGCGGAGGATGGAGGAGCCGAGGCCCTGCAGGCAGAAGAGGAGGAACATGGCTGGGACGAGGTAGATGAGGAACAGGAACATGACTGGTAAAAGATGAGCAAAGAAGATTTTCCCGGCTTCGACGGTGGAGTGCACAAAGAGGACCCCAACTTCCATCAAGAAGAAGACTAATATCAGGCAAGCAGTCAGATCCAGGAGCCAGATGAGACAGGGCGGGGTGAACAGCAGGGCTTCCCCCATGACCCAGGGCCTCTCCCCCAGCACTCGCTCCCAACCGGCTTCGCTCCGCAGTCTCCCCCGAGGCGTCACGCTCTCCCTAAGAGGAAATAGAGGGAAAGCTGGGATGAGGCCTGCACTGTGGAAGGGGGAAATGGTGGTGGACAACTAACTCCTGCCAGTAATAGGTGCCTCTGCAAGTGGAGATAAGGGTCAGCTAAGCTCGGGCTCCGTGGAATGTGCTGATAGCTGCCAGGCCAGGGGCCTGGGCTACCAGCCTAGCTGAACTAGCCTGCTTGGGTACGGCCAATCCCCCGTGTCTGATAACTCCTCCAGACACTCCTGACATGTGCTTCCAGGAGCGCTCCGCCCACTCCCATTTGACGCCTAAATACGGGCCAGAATTTCAGAAGTGCCCCCAGCCCGTGTTCTGAGCTCTTGTGAAAATCTAAGTCCCAGCTGGTGGCCGTTCAGCAAACCCATCTCGTTCACATGGAGGGACGATGAAGGGCTGTTGATTCATGGCCTAACAAGACTCGACATCGAACCTTCCCCCAGAATTATGGGCCAACTCCTTAGCCGGCCTAAACTGGTGTCACTCCACGGAAATCCTGCCAGGTTACAGCAGCCGCGAGTCTAGTCCTGGGATGTCCTCCAGGTTTAGAAAAACTGCATCTCTTGGAAGGGTATTAGCCACGTGGGGGGGGGAGTGATTGTCTAGGGTGGCCCAAGGGGCTGGAATTGGCACTGGTGGGGTCCAGGCGAGCAGAGGGAAATGTGGGATGGACAGCAGGAACCCCTCCAGGTGGCTGGTGCCTTGGGAGTTTATCGCATGGACTCAGGGAAGAGGTGGAAACCCCACCCCATGGAGGATTTAAAAATAAATTGGACCATGCGCGGGAGAATCTAATGTGTGAGGAAGGTTCTGCCCTGGCTGGAAAGGATGGTGCTGTCTGTGGGTCTTGCCCATGCCCAATATCTATTGGAGCAGCAAAGAGGGCAGTTTTGCCAGGGAGTGCTCCAGGTGAACGAGGATCGATTACGCGGCTCTGGGGGTGAGGCTGTGGTCACTTGTTGTTGTGCCGGTGCCTGCTGGCTCACGGTTTATAGTGTGCTCAGTTTGAGGGTGGTGCGCTGAGCCCAGTGGCCTGTCATCCTTCGGCTGGGCACCTGGGGGTGAGCAGCAGGCAAAGGAGAAAAATCACAACTGCCTGTATTTCCGAAGGGGAGGGCTGGGTTCTGCACGATGCTGAGTGCCCGCTAGTCCTGCTGGAGTCCACGGGACAGGAAGCAGCTCAGCATCACTCAGGATTAGGCCCTGGAAGATAATTCACTGGCATGAAACTCCAAAGAAACTCCAGCTGCCAAACTCCACTGGCACGTTATTAATTGACAACTCACTCACGCCGGGAAACATTACAAAACTTAGACTAGAATCATAGGACTGGAAGGGACCTCGAGAGGTCATCTAGTCCAGTCCCCTGCACTCAAGGCAGGACTAAGTATTATCTAGACCATCCCTGACAGGGGTTTGTCCAACCTGCTCTTAAACATCCCCAGTGATGGAGATTCCACAACCTCCCTAGGCAATTTATTCCAGTGTTTAACCACCCAGACAGTTAGGAAGTTTTTCCTAATGTCCAACCTAAACCTCCCTTGCTGCAGTTTAAGCCCATTGCTTCATGTCTTATCCTCAGAGGTTAAGAAGAACAATTTTTCTCCCTCCCCCTTGTAACAACCTTTTATGTACTTGAAAACTATCAGGTCCCCTCTCAGTCTTCTCTTCTCCAGACTAAACAAACCCAATTTTTTCAATCTTCCTTCATAGTTCATGTTTTCTAAACCTTTCATCATTTTTGTTGCTCTTCTCTGAACTTTCTCCAATTTGTCCACATCTTTCCTGAAATGCGGCGCCCAGAACTGGACACAATACTCCAGTTGAGGCTGGATCAGCGTGGAGTAGAGCGGAAGAATTACTTCTCATGTCTTGCTCACAACACTCCTGCTAATACATCCCAGAATGATGTTCGCTTTTTTTACAACAGTTACACTGTTGACTCATACTTAGCTTGTGATCCACTATGACCCCCAGATCCCTTTCCACAGTACTCCTTCCTAGGCAGTCATTTCCCATTTTGTGTGTGTGCAATTGATTGTTCCTTCCTAAGTGGAGCACTTTGCATTTGTCCTTATTGAATTTCATCCTTTTTACTTCAGACCATTTCTCCAGTTTGTACAGATCATTTTGAATTTTAATCCTATCCTCCAAAGCACTTGCAACCCCTCCCAGCTTGGTATCATAGAATCATAGAAGATTAGGGTTGGAAGAGACCTCAGGAGGTCATCTAGTCCAATCCCCTGCTCAAAGCAGGACCAATCCTCAACTAAATCATCCCAGCCAGGGCTTTGTCAAGCCTGACCTTAAAAACCTTTAAGGATGGAGATTCCACCACCTCCCTAGGGAACCCATTCCAGTGCTTCACCACCCTCCTAGTGAAATAGTGTTTCCTAATATCCAACCTAGACCTCCCCCACTGCAATTTGAGACCATTACTCCTTGTTCTGTCACCTGCCACCACTGAGAACAGCTGATCTCCATCCTCTTTGGAACCCCCCTTCAGGTAGTTGAAGGCTTCTATCAAATCCCCCCTCACTCTTCTCTTCTGCAGACTAAATTACCCCAGTTCTCTCAGCCTCTCCTCGTAAGTCATGTGCCCCAGCCCCTAATCATTTTTGTTGCCCTCCTCTAGACTCTTTCCAATTTGTCCACATCCCTTCTGTAGAGGGGGGACCAAATATTCCAGGTGTGGCCTCACCAGTGTCGAATAGAGGGGAATGATCACTTCCCTCGATCTGCTGGCAATGCTCCTACTAATGCAGCCCAATATGCCGTTAGCCTTCTTGGCAACGAGAGCACACTGCTGACTCATATCAGCTTCTCATCCACTGTGACCCCTAGGTCCTTTTCTGCAGAACTGCTGCTTAGCCAGTCGGTCCCCAGCCTGCAGCGGTGCATGGGATTCTTCCGTTCAAAGTGCAGGACTCTGCACTTTCCCTTGTTGAACCTCATCAGATTTCTTTTGGCCCTATCCTCCAATTTGTCTAAGTCCCTCTGGACCCTATCCCTACCCTCCTGCGTATCTACCTCTTCCCCCAGCTTAGTGTCATCTGCGAACTTGCTGAGGGTGCCATTGATCCCATCATCCCCGACCCCTGGGGCACTCTGCTTGATACCGGCTGCCAACTAGACATCGAGCGGTTGATCACTACCCACTGCGCCCGACAATCTAGCCAGCTTTCTATCCACCTTATAGTCCATTCAGCCAATCCATACTTCTTTAACTTGCTGCCAAGTCCACAAACTTTATAAGTGTCCTCTCTATGCCATTATCTAAATCATTGATGAAGATATTGAACTTCTCCTGAGCTGGGCAGATACTCTGAGCACAAGACATCGTTACCTGGGCACTTCAGAGCCCTGGCGTCTCCCCCTATAGCCAATTTGTGGCAAGGCAAGAGGTGAGGGTTTCACAAAGGGCGAAGGGGCACTGGCTGCTTTCTTTAAGTGTCAGGTTCTTTTCCTGGTGCCACTAACTGGAGGCTCGAGGCTGCTGGGGGTAGGGGGGACGAGGGGAGATCTTCCAGCACGGCCCTGGGTGGGTAGCAGGTCTGAGCTGCTAGCAAAGGCAACGTGAGAACACAATACACCTGGGACCACTTACCTGCACTGGGGCTGTTGGAATCGCTGGTCACACGAGATCGAGGAAGATGATGGACAGGGACAGGCACATGAGAAAGTAGAAGTAGATGAAGGTAATTGGGATGAGGAGGTAGGAGAAGAGGACAAAAAACGGAATCAGGTAGAAGGAGGAGATGATCACGGCTGGCAGCAGGAAGTAAAAGAGGACGATCGCAGCCCGTGACAGCAAGAGGAATAAGGCCACACAAATGAGGACATCCAAGATGCCTTCGGGACCATAAATGGCTTCCATGGAGTGGGTCCCTGCCACTCACTGCTCAGCTGAGACCAGCTCCCGGCTGCAAATGTCTCGCTCTCCCTGCAGGGAAACAGAACAAATGGCTGTTAACACGGGGATCTCCACCCTCAGGTGAGACAAATCAAAGGAGTTGGGGGGGATTGCCCTGCACATTGGCCAGCTGCGTTCTAGGAGCATCGGGCCTTACTCCGATGCATGGGGTGTTGCCCACTGTCACAGGCCAGACTGATGCCCGAGTTCATGGACCAGTTTGAGCCAACACAGCAAGAAGCAGGATTCTGAATATTTGCGATGTGCAAACGGAATCAAGGCCAGAGCAATGAGATATGTACCTGGTGCTTTCAAAGGGTCAACTGCACAAAGCCGAAAACAACTTGGAGCCCAATCCGCTGGGAGGAAGAGTTGAAATAGAAACGTGAATGGTAACTGGGAAGTGTTTAAGAAGCTACAAGATCCACACTCAAGAAAGAAGCAGACGGACAGTCTGGTTTAGAGGGGAAGTAAAGGCAGCTGTGCTATAGCAAAGCGAATAAAGGGGAAGTTGATAGTAATGAATAGAATGATCAGAAGCTAGAACTGATAAGTGAGGCAAAGGGACACGAGGAGAAATCTATGGCCAGCGGAGTTAAGGACAGGACGGAGGAGTGGTTTTAAGTATACGTTAAGAACAAAAAGAATCCTAACAATGGGATTGTTCCATTACAAGATGGAAACAGCAGAATTGTCAATGCTGCAGAAAAGGCAGAGGTGGTCAATACATATTTCTATTCCGTATTTGGGGAAAAAAGATGTAGCCATATAATCTGATGACGATGCAGCACTTCCCTTTCCAAGAGTCACTGAGCAGGATGTTAAAATGGCAGCTACTAAAGATAGAAATTTTAAAATCAGCGGGTCTGGGTAACTGGCATCCAAGAGTTTTAAAAGAGCTGGCTGAGGAGGTTTCTGGATCACTAATGGTGCTTTTCAATAAGCCTCGGAATACAAGAAGTTCCAGAGTATTGAAAGGAGGCGAATGTTGTGCCAATATTTAAAACTGGTAATGAGGATGATCCAGGTAATATAGGCCTGTCAGTCTGACATTGATCCTGAGCAAGATAATAAAGCAGCTGATATGGGACTTGATGAATTAAGAATTAAAAGGAGGTTAATATAGTTAATGCTAATCAGCAAGGGGTTTATGGAAAATAGATCCTGTCAAACTAACCTGGTATGTGTCTTTGAGGAGATTATAAACTCGGTTGATACAGGTAATAGTGTTGATGTAACAGACATACACTTCTCTAAGGCATTTCCCTTGGCATCGCACGACACTTGAATTAAAAAACTAGAACGATACTAAATGAATATGGTCCACATTCAATGGATTAAATCCTGCCTAACGGCTATATCTCAAAAATATAGCCTGGTCCCTGAGCACGGATGTTTCCAGGGGTGTCCCACAGGGATCGGTTCTTGGCCCTACAGAATTTAACATTTTTATCAACGACCAGGAAGAAAACAGAAAACCGACCCTGAGGAAGTTTTCAGAGGGCACAGCAGAGCCATCTGGATCACTTGGTAAGCTGGGCACAAGCAACCAACATGTGCTTTACTACGGACAGATGTAATGTGTACATCTAGGAACAAAGACTGTCGGGCAGTGGTGCCCAAACGTCTCCCGTCACGCCCCCCTTACCCGTAATGGAATCCGTCCGCGCCCCCCTCCATTACTGCCCCGTCGGCTCAGCAGAGGAGCTCAGGTGACAGCGCAGCTGGGGCAGAACTGGGGATGGGGAAGGAGCTGGGGCTAGAGGTGGAGCTGAGCTGGGGGCAGAGAGGGAACAAGGGCACAGCTAGGCTGAGGGCGGAGTGGATCTGCAGCTGGGCTGGGGGCAGAGCCGGGCTGGGGGGGCTCCCTTCCCACCCCCCATGGGCCTGGCCTGGGCCCCACCAACACATCCCCTCCCTGAATGTTCCTCTGTGTCCCCCTTAGGGGGGCACACCCCAGTTTGGTGACCACTGCTGTAGGCCATACATACAAGATGGGGCACTCTGCCCTGGGAAGCAGTGACTCTGAAAAAGACTTGGGGGTCATAGACTCCTGGGTGAGAAGGGACCACAAGGGCCAGCTAGTCTCACCCCCTGGCAAGATGCAGGATTTGATGTGTCTGACCCAGGGCCGGCTCCAGGCACCAGCTTGCCAAGCAGGTGCTTGGGGCGGCCACTCCGGAGAGGGGCGGCATGTCCAGCTATTCGGCGGCAATTCAGCGGACGGTCCCTCACTCCCGCTCGGAGCGAAGGACCTCCCGCCGAATTGCCGCCGCAGATCACGATCACGGCTTTTTTTTTTGCCTGCTTGGGGCAGCAAAAACCCTGGAGCCGGCCCTGGTCCGACCCATCCCAGACAAACGGCTCCCACATCCTTTCGAAACCCTCCAGTGAAGGAGCTTCCACAACCCCCCTAGGCATCTGTTCCACTGTCCTACTGTTCTGACAGTGAGGAAGTTTGTCCTGAGATTTAATCACAATCTGCTGTGCTGGAGTTTGAACCCATCGCCTCTCGTCCTGCTGTCTGTGGCAAGAGAGAACAATTTTTCTCCATCTTTCTAATGGCAGCCTTTCAAGTCCCTGAACACCGCTATCATCTCCCCCTTTCCAAAGCAAACGTGCCCAGTTCCGTCAGCCTTTGTGCGTACGGCTTGCATTGCGTTCCGTCCCTTTGATCAGCAATGTGGTGACAATCAGCGGAACACGAGATCCCAGTGCGATGCTGTGGCCACAAGGGCTAATGCCATCCTGGGATGCCCAAACAGGGGAATCTCGGGCAGGAGCAGAGAGGTGATTTTCCCTCTGTATCTGGCCCTGGTGCACCCGCTGCTGGGATCCTGCACCCAGGTCTGGTGCCCACCATTCAGAACGGATGTGGATAAATTGGAGGGGGGGCAGGGAAGAGCCAGGAGAATGGTTAAAGGGCTGGAAAACCTGCCTTCTAGTGACAAGCTCAAGAAACTAACTATTTAGCTGAACCTTCTCTTTGGTAAGGGGTGACTGGATCCCAGTCTACAGGCAGCTCTGAGGAGAACCGACGTTTGACAATGGGCTCTTCGACTCAGCACATAAAGATACGACAAGATCCAGTGGCTGGAAGTTGAAGCTAGACAAGTTCAGCCCGGAAACAAGGTGTGTGTTTTGAACAGGGCGGGTAATGAACCACTGGAACAACGTCCCCAGGGGTGGGATGGATTCTCCATCACTGGTGATTTTTCAGTCAAGACGGGCTGTTCTGCTCCAGGAATTATTTCGGGGCAGGACTCCGGCCTGGGCTAGGCAGAAGGGAAGAACGATCAGGGTTGTCCCTTCTGGCCTTGGAATCTCTGGACCGTGGGGCTGGTGTACCAGGAGATCAGACCAGGCTGTGATCCAGGGTGCTTTGGACAGCACTCGGGACTGTAGGAAGCTGGTGACTAGTGAGCAGGGCCAGGCAGGGACCCCTGTTTTTGCCCCTGCCACTTCACCCTGAGTCTGGCCCACTGAACACTGACCCCACCCTACAAATTAGAGATTTATTTACAAAATCAAAGTAGCCCAGTTCCACCGGCAGAGGGAATGTTGCCTGGGAAGTGGTGCCTGTTCGTGGGCGATGGCAGGGCCCTTGCCAGCGTGCTCCACCTCCCCCGGGCAAGAGGGCAGCTCGGCCCCAATGCTCCACTCAGTCTAATACCAACTGTGCCGCTGGTTTGTGCGTCGAGGGCACCTGGTCCCTCGGGACTGGGCTGAGACCCCCAGCTCATTTCACAGCGGGGCCAGCGAACAGTCTCTAGGGGGGCAACTTTCCCTGACCCCCAGCCTGCCCCGGCAAACCAGAACTTGCCTCCTGTGTGGCCCGCACTTCCGAAGCTCTGCATTTGCAAATGCGCATCCACTCTGGCCTTCAGTCCCTCATCCTGCTGCATGGGAATATGCCCCCACCCGCCTCCCAGGGAGAGCCACGCATGGCAGCAACCTCATTGTGACACTGGAGCAGAAGTGCTGCTTCTGACATCACAGACCAGGGCAGTGCACACCAGCCGCTGCAGAGCGAGGGGGGCAGCTGAGTTTCATTTCAGCCGCCCTCGGGGCTGGGCCAAGATGCACAAGTGGGGCCAGCGTTGGTGGGGAAGCACCTGGCTCCAGGAGCAGAGGAAGGCAGGTGTCGTGTTTAAAGCACTCGACTGGGACTCAGGAGATTTGGCTTCATTTCTCCAGCTGCAGAAGAGGGGTAACCATTGCCCCTTGTCCAGCAGCCCGGCGCTGCACAGAGGCGCATGCTGTGAACCGCCACGAAGCGGCCTGGCTCCCTGTGCGCAAGAGACACACGCAGCCAGGGGGGGCTGGACAAGCGGGGCCAGCCCCAGGGGACTCTGGGATGAGCTGGGCCAGGGCAGCGGCAGTGTTTGGAGAGCCCTGCAGCAGTTCTCAACCAGGGGTCCGTGGCCCAGGGGGGTTCCGCAAGCCAGTTTCAGGGAGTCCGCAAAGCAGAGCCAGCATTAGACTGGCTAGGGCCCAGGGCAGAAAGCCCAGAGGCCCAAGCCCTGGTGGCTAAAGCCCCGCTGTCCTGTGGGGCAGAAGCCCTGAGCCTCCCTGTCATGCTGGGCTAAAGCCCAGAGTCCCAAGCCCCGGCACCCCACGGGGCAGAAGCCCCAAATCTCAGCACCCTGTGCCTTGCGCTGATCTGTCCTTCCATGACTTGGCCCTCCGGCCAGGCCTCTGGTACGTAGTCTGTAAGGAGTCCAGCGACAGGTTAGACAAGGGGCTCTGGGCTTCCCCTTGGGTTGGGGCCTCGTGGTCCAGAGTCTTCTGTCTTCAGGGCCTTTCCTCAACTGGATTCCCTGCCCTGGGGTAGACGTCTGTCGTCGGCCCTGCCTGGGGGTTGGGAGGGGAACCTGGGCCCACCCTCTGCGTCTGATTCCAATCCAGGCCCAGAGGTAAGCAGCAAAACCCTGCACCCCAAAGTGCTGGACTGGTGCCTCCCTGGATCACTCCCCTCTCTTCCCAAAGGATAAAGTCAAGTCATTCAACAGCTGGACTGGAAGGACCAGTCTCAGAGTTGCAGGGCCGTCCTTCGGGCGCTTGTCCACAGAGCTGGGCCCCAGGCTGCCAGCACTCCTGCCACCCCCTTCCCAGGAGTCCCTTCCCCGCCACCGGCTGCCTCCTGCTCAGCTGCCCTCCTCCCCTTTTAAACTGCTCTGTGGCGGGGCGACGACTGTCCGGCACGGCACCTCCTGCTGGTGGCCCAGGGAATTAGCTCTTCCAGCCAGCTGATGCCTCGCCTGCCACTGGCCCCCATGTCCCTCCTGGACCCCGATGCCCTTTGCCCAGGGGTTCTGCCCACCGCAGTAACCCACAATCTGGGTCTCCCCACCCAGGGGAACCCCCAACTCTCTATCCCCACCTTGCCTTAGTGGCTACTGCCAGTCACCATCTAGCCCCTGCTCTCTGGGGCAGACGGCCGTCTGTGAACCCCTCATCATCGGCAAGGGGGGTTGGACCCGCTGCCTCTGGGCTGCCCCAGTACCCTTTGTGGGCCTTTAACTCGGCCTGCAGCCTGGGGCTTTGCTAGGCCGGAGCTCCCCAGTTCCCTCAGCCCTGCGCCACCCTAGGTCCCCTCCTCAGCTCCCAGGCAGCCAGGTCCTTCTCTCTCTAGGAGCTAGAGAGGGTGTTTTCTGGCTTCTGGCCCACAGCCCTCTTATAAGAGACAGCTGGGCCCCGATTAAGCTGGCCACAGCTGTGGCTGCTTCTCCAATCAGCCCAGCTTTTCCCCCGCCCCAGCCCCCTCCCAGGGCTGTTTTAAGCCCTTCAGGGCATGAGCAGGAGACAACCCTGTTACATGGTCTTCCAGCCCATGCATTGCAGGTGTGGCAGGACAGGACCCCCTGGGCACAGAGCAGCTCTGCTGAGCCTGGCGAGTCCCTGCCACAGCCTAGTTCGGGGCACAGCTGGGGCCTCCGCGCTGAGCAGCTCCATGCGTGTGGACAGAGACATGGGCTCCGGCTGCAATCCACGCCCCCTCCCCCTGGCTCGCCCTGACTCTGCACCAAAACCCATTAACAGTGCTGCCGTATAAGCTGTGGGTGCCACCGGCAGGGAGGGAGGGCTGGTCAGGTTCTGCGGGACAGCCCCTGTGTTTCGGGGTATCTGGGGGGTGGAGGGTCTGGGACTGAGGGGTGTCAGCAGAGCCACATTGCGGGGGCCCGAACCTGAGCGACCAGGGAGTGCTAGAAGAGCCTTGTAGACAGGGATTCCTGTTGACGGGGGACATCTTTGGACTGGGACGGCGAGCTCGGTGAGGGCACTGCACGGGCTGGGCCCAGAGGAGACGGGGTCACTCAGTGACATGGAGTTCACCGCGCGCATGGATCCCGCTGGAACGCCCAGAGCCACGTTAGCCAGGTCATTGCACGGCCCAGAAACCAGCGCTCGCCCTTGGCTTGGCCCGAATGCCGTGCCGATCGCATGCTGGGCGACGGGATGTCTGTCCTGGCAGCTCCTGGAGAATTTACCTACGATGGTGCAACATGCTGACCCAGCAACAGAACGAATGTTAATCGGTGGAGCCCCTGCCCCATGCAGCCACCAGCTGGTGTAGGGGGTGGGCCCCATTTGGGGAGGTCCAGGGCCTCGCAGGAGAAGCAAAGGGGACTCTGATAGGGACTATAGTGGGGCAGATTCCCCCCCAGTCAAGAAGGGGTTAACAGTCTCCTCTGGGCACCGTCGGCCCAGCTGGCGCACCAGTGCGGCCCTGCCAGCCTGGCGAGGGCCGGCTCCTGGAAGGGGGATCCGGGCCCAGGCAGGGCGGCACGCTGCAGTGAGCAGAGCGAGAGCGTCGGGCTCCCTCGCCCCGCGGGGCAGGGCCGCCTCCCAGGACGGCTGCCGAGAAACCCCTGCCACCTGCCCCCCGGGAGAGCCTGAGGGACCATCTGTACTTTGGGTCCCTTTTCAGAGCCCAGGGCGCTCAGCCGGGCCCCTCAGACCCACGGGGGGAGAAGGGCCCAGCCCCTCACACAGACCAGTCCCCGTTTGCCATGTGGGGAGCACAGGCTGGGCCCGGACCGTCGTGGGTGGGGGCAGGATTTGTTTGTTTACCATCTGGGCTGCAGCCGTGGGGAGCTGCCTCCCTCAGACCCAGGGCCCCACCCCGAACCCCACCCCGGTGCTGCAGTGATGTCTATGTCTGGGCAGGGCGTCTGGGATGAGAGAGGTGCCCACCCTCACCCCAGGGGGTGCCCTCGAGGTACCGCCTAGAGCATCGCAGCACCAGACTGCCCCGATATCGCCTAATAACGATCCCCCCGTCCCCAACCCCAGTGTTACTCAGGCGGCGGGGGCCCTCTTGAGCAAACCCCCCCCCCCCCCCCCGAGTCTGCCTCGTTCCTTGGCTCTGTGCCGGCTGCGCGGAATGAAGAGGGCGGCTCCAGGCGATGCAGATGGCTGCTGTATTGAGCTGGGGCTCGGGGAGCTGCTCACCAAATGAACAGGAGCAGCTGGATGGAAAAGGGCAGCAGGAGGTGTCTCCAGGCGAAGTAGATGACAATGGGGGGGAACAGGGAGACGAGGAAGGTGGCCAGCGCCGGGACGAGTCTGTTGAAGAAGTTGTCGGCGACTGGCCTCAGCGATTTCGCGAAGACGAGCGAGGCCGGCAGCACGTGGTCGTATACGATGAAGACGGGGAGGAACAAGAAGAAGACGAGCATGAATGCAATGCGGAGCAGGATGTCACAAAATATCACCGTGGCGAGGAAGGAGAGCACCCGCCGGAGGGCCCGGAGGGCGCTTCGTAGAATCACATTCATTCTCCGGGGCCTCTTGCCCGGGGCTCAGCTGAGCCTGGCCCGCAGCGGTCGCTTCGCCTCCGATGTTGCTCTCTCCCTGCGAGGAAGAAGGAGGAAGGTGCCAGGGTGAGTCACCTGTAGCGGAAGGGGAGCCTGGCCTCATTTCTCAGCCCTGAATTGGTGCTGCTGATTTAATAGCTCTACAGTGGTAACACCTGCGGGCCAGGTGTGTGTGAAAGAGGCAGAAGGACCAGGGAAGCAGAGCAAGAAGGCAGCAAGGAAGCACCAGACACAGTGAGAGAAGCACTGGCAGCGAAGCCCTGAGAAAAAGCTAAGAGCTTTTGGGCCAAGTGCTGCCGGAAAGGGGCTTGGAGTTGTGAGCAAAGAAACTGTCTCCCGCTCTCTGTGTTCAGGGAAACAGGACTTTGACTATTCTTTGTAAATACACAGGATTGCATCAAATTTACCTGCCTCCATCCTCATTTCTCCTCGTAACCCAAACAACCCATAGGACCTGAAGTGTGGCTAATTGCCCTGGTCCAAAGGGGTAACAGTACGAAGGGCGTGGTGTGGAAGACAAGCAGATACAGCGACGAGGACATTTGCACTTCAGCCGTCTCAGGTTATAAGGATCAACAAACCTCTGCCTCAGAGCATCGCTGAGGTGAGAGATGGAAATGTCCGGCTAGGCCCCAGCCAATTCAGCTGGGCCAATGCAGAGTTCTCCCCGGGCGACCGCGTCTCAAACAGCAGGGCATCCGGCCCTTAGCCAGATCGGTCTCATGGGTCATGTGTTCAGCCCAAACTACCCTTCCCCGGGGTCTGATTCTAAACTCCCTGACAGCAGCAACCCTGCACTGACTCCCCTGGAGTTCCTCCTGAGTTACACTCGTCTAAGGGACGTCAGAATCAATCCCTTCGTTTCTGGCTAAGGATCTGGCCCTATCTTCCAGGGCAGCCACTGCAGCACCATCTAGGCCTGACCCACACTAGGAAATTAGGTCAGCATGACTACGTCGCTCATGGGTGTGAAAAATCCACCCCCTGAGCAGGGCAGTTACCTGACCCTGGTCCCTGTGCAGGCACCGCTAGGTTGACAGAAGAATTCTCCTGTCTCTCAGGGAGGTGGATCACCCATGACTGGGCCACCATCGCGTTGTAAGTGTGGACAAGCCCTTGGAGATGGACTGTCCCCTCCTGTCTCTGTGATAGGAAGCCTTGCCCCTGGTCACTCTGGCATGGCTCAGTCGCTGTGTCCTGTCACCGAGAGGCTGAGCACGGGCTAGGAAGGAATTTCTCCCTACGTGTACAAGAAGACAAGGGCGTTGTGGATGGGTTTTGCCTTCCCCTGAAACATAAGGAATTGGCCACTGCCAGAGGTACTAGAGGAGAGAAACCCATGACCTCATCCAGTCTGGCAATTCCTGCAAACTCACGGATGGATGCCTTTTAGGAGGGTTCTCAAGAAACACCGGCTTTTCACTCCCTGTGTCCCTCTGTAGGGTGGTGGAGTCCTGAGCTCCAGCCACGCAAGGCCCGACGGCATCTGCCTGCTCTGTTAATCTCAGACAAAGCCCAATAGCCCCAGGCCAGAGCCAGGAGAGCTAGGATCTCAGAAACAGGTCAGCGAAAGCAGAACTTGCCTCCCGTTTGGGCCAGAGCCTGGCATATCGCATCCCCTGCATGTACTCTAGCGCTCAGGTCTTCCTCACGCTGGGTGAGAGCATCACCTCCCTCACGGCTCCTCTGCCACCGGGCTCTGAGCTCGGCAGCCCTGGGCCTGCGACCCAGCCTGCTGGTGGCTACGCTGCCCGCTTGTGATGTCACAAACCGGGTGTGGGGCTCACAGTCTGGACGGGCAGCTTAGCAGCTGCTGCTGGGGTCCAGGACACACGGCAGCACTTGGATTTCTTCCCTGTCCAAGACATCTCCCTGCGGTGCAAATAGATGGGGGCGATTTTCAAAGGCTCAGACGTTGGCGAGGCGGTGCACCCACCTCCTGGGGAAAGTCGATGGAGGCTGAGCCCCTGACCCTATTTGGGCCGCTGAAAATCCCCTTTTCCAAATCAATCAGTGACATCGATAAAGGAACCAAGCAGCCAAATATAATACAGGGGAGTGTAGTGGGTCGGACTCCCCCCCTGCGGCGCCTCCTGCTGGTCTCTTCTGGGAATTAGCTCAATTCAGCGTTGGAGCGCCCCCTGCAGGCCGGTGGTCCGTCTATCCCCTGGCCCCCCCGTGTCCCTCCCTGGACCCCGGTGCCCTTTTACCTGGGGTGCTGCCCCCACCCACTATCCCCACCTCACCTCAGTACCAGGCCACTGCCAGTCACCATCAAGCCCCCGCTCCCTGGGGCAGACTGCAGTATCAGCCACGCATCACTGGCAAGGGGGGGTTTGGACCTGCTGCTCTGCCTACCCAGGGCTGTCCCTTTGCAACCCCAGTACCTCGCTGGCCTTACTCTAGGCCCACAGCCTGGAGGGTTCCCAGGCCAGAGCTCCCCAGCTCCGTTAGCCTTCCTCCAGCCCTGCTTCCCTCAGGTACCGCTCAGCTCCCAGCAGCCAGGCCCGTCTCTCTCTAAAGCAGAGAGAACTGTCTGGGCCGCTGGCTGGCCTGGCCTTTATAGGACCAGCTGAGCCTTAATTGGGGCATGGCCCCAGCTGAGCCTGACTTCCCACTCAGCCAGGGAGCTGCTTGCCCCAGCTCCAGCCCCCTCCCAGGGCTGTTTTTAACCCCTCTGGACCGGAGCGGGGTGACCACCTTGCTACAGGGAAGCAAAGCTAATAAACCCTGAAGCAAACCAATCACCAGCTTCCTGATAGGCATGGAGACAATAAAAGGGCAACCGACTGACAAGAAGACGAAGCAAAGATACCCCCCCCCCCGCCCAAATCACAGTCAGGTCAGGGACCATCTCTTTGGTCTGTGTTTGTACACGGGTCCCTGTGACGAACTGGGCCTGTTCTCACTGTGGTCTGTGAATGCTGACACGGGAGTGTGCTGGGATAGTCTGCATTGCAGGATGGGATCTGCCCGAGGGCGCATACCTGAGTGTGTAACATGAGAACCCAGGAGGGGGTTGAAGGCGAGGCGACTCCTTAGCCCGGGAAACTGAAAAGGCTGTGGGAGGGGTCGCTGAAGGCAGAGTGCTGGAAGCAGGCTGGAGAGATGGCTGGGAGGCAGAGATGGCTCTGACCCCCCAAGGGGGACTGGGCTGGGATGGCCGGGGACCCCAAGATGGACCTAACTGAGGGGGTCCCTGTTGTCTGTGCCTGCAAGACCTGTCTTGGACTGTATTCCTGTCATCCAAATAAACCTTCTGCTTTACTGGCTGGCTGAGAGTCATGGTGAATCGCAGGAAGCCGGGGGTGCAGGGCCCTGAGTCCCCCAATACTCCGTGACAGTCCCTGACTGGGGCTCTCCTAGGCGCTACAAATAATATAATCATGAAAATGTGTTCCGGATCCAACGCCTGTCTATTCAACCGTCCAGCCAGACCACCCGCAGCCCCGTGATCGGGGGACTCCCAACGTTACCAGCCCACACCTGGCTGGACTAAGCGCCAGCTGGCCTTAGGGACACATTCAGAAGGCAGCCGAAGGGAGCGTGATGAGGTGCCCACCCCACCCCTCGCAGGGCTGGAAGGGGTTAGGAAGGGAGAGGCAGGGAGCAGGGAATGAATGGGAAACAGGTTCAGCTGGGCAGGACTAGAGGGGCCTGTAGAAAGCCCAGGAGTTGGGAGCAGGAAAGGCTGTAGGAAGGCAGACAGCCGTCACGCCCTGGGACGTGGGTTTGGCGCTGGGACAGGACCAGGTGGAGTAGGAAGCAGTGAGGGCTGGGAGAGGAAAGCCCAGAACTGCTGAGCTGGGGGTCCCTGGACTGGAACCTGGAGGAGAGGGTGGGTTCCCCTGCCAGCCCCTGAGGGCATGGCACCATGGGGCAGTGAAAGAGGAGACTGCCTAGGACTGCTAGGGAGAAGGGACTTTGCTCGCCCGGAAGCAGGGAACACTGGCTGAGAAAGAGGACACTGCGGGTCCTGGAGCGAGAGAGGGGCTGCAGACCACAGCGATGACGCAAACCACAAAGTATGGTGCCCAGGAGGAGCCGGCGCGCAAGCCGGTCTGGTTGTCAGACATCCCAATCCCTGTCGTGGTTTTGGAAGGTGTCAATATGTTAGGGTTTAGGCCCCGTGTTATATTCTTTATTTTAAAGGGAAATAACCGGCCTTTAGTTAGCGATGTCAGCCTAGCTAGGGCCCATTGGAGCTGCTGGGCTGCACTGGTTCATCTTCGGAGTGTTCTTCAGTACAAGGAAACTCGAAACTCTTAACTGTGTGTGTAAAGACTGGATTCCTACGAAGAGAAAGAGAATGACCATTCCTAGGATCATTTTCACGTTCCTATAGATCAGGGGCAGTCAGTAGGCAGATCGCAGGCCAAATCCGGACCCCCTGATGCTTTCAAACAGACCCCGATAGCTTTTAATTTACTTGTTGTGTGTGTTTGTTGGGTTTTTTTATGATTATTTTCTCCGGAGTCTGGGCCTGGGCTATAATTTGACCAAGTAATTTGCACCTTGACAAAAAGTAATTGACTCCCCCGCTCCAGACACTCCAACTGTTGTCTCTCGCCAGGCTAGGATTCATGGTCTGGGCAAACACCTGAAGGCAGAGAGAGGAATTCAGTAGCACAGAACCGGTCAGTAGATTGACATACCTCCCCTCCGCGTAGGTCACGTCCGCACAGCAAGGGGCAGCCCTTGGCCCCAGGCTCGGAGTGCTCTCCTTGCAGTGCTGTAAATAGTGGGGCAGATGTTTGGGCACGGGCTGGAGCTTGGGCCATTCTCTGCACAGCTGTTTTCAGCACTGGAGCGGGAGCCCTGCGAGCCCCAGTCTGTCGCCCCAGGCGCTGACACTCACTGCCATGGGCTGGGCAGGGCCGGCTCCAGGCACCAGCTTGGCAAGCAGGTGCTTGGGGCGGCCACTCCGGAGAGGGGCGGCACGTCCAGCTATTCGGCGGAGGGTCCCTCACTCCCGCTGGGAGCGAAGGAGCTCCCGCCGAATTGCCGCCGCAGATCGTGATCCCGGCTTTTTTGGGGGGGCTGCTTGGGGCAGCAAAATCCCTGGAGCTGGCTCTGGGTCTGGGCCGACGTTGCGGTCTAGATGGAGCCCAGCCTCCAGGGCCATGCATGCTCTGGCTAGCAGGTTGTGCCAGTGAGTTGGAAGGCGCTAAACAGAGGGGGTAACAAGTGTAAGCCCTGCCCCAAGGCACTTCGCAGGGTACTTTGCTGTCTCCTGGCAACGGACCTCTCACTCGTAGGAGCTCATACTGCTGCCCATCGTAGAATCATAGGACTGGAAGGGACCTCGAGAGGTCATCTAGTCCAGTCCCGTGCACTCCAGGCAGGACTAAGTATCATCTAGACCATCCCTGACAGGTGTTTGTCCAACCTGCTCTTAAACATCTCCAATGATGGAGATTTCACAACCTCACTGGGCAATTTATTCCAGTGCTTCACCACCCTGACAGTTAGGAAGTTTTTCCTAATGACCAACCTAAACCTCCCTTGCTGCAATTTTAGCCCATTGCTTCTTGTCCTATCCTCAGTGGTTAATGAGAACAATTTTTCTCCCTCCTCCTTGTAACAACCTTTTATGTATTTGAAAACTGTTATCATGTTCCCTCTCAGTCTTCTCTTCTCCAGACTAAACCAACCCAATTTTTTCAATTTTCCCTCATAGCTCATGTTTTCTAGACCTTTCATCATTTGTGTTGCTCTTCTCTGGACTTTCTCCAATTTGTCCACATCCTTCCTGAAATGTGGCGCCCAGAACTGGACACAATACTCCAGTTGAGGCCTAATCAGCGCAGAGTAGAGCGGAAGAATGACTTCTCGTGTCTTGCTCACAACACTCCTGCTAATATAGCCCAGAATGATGTTTGATTTTTTTTTCCAACAGTGTTACACTGTTGACTCATATTTAGCTTGTGATCCACTCTGACCCCCAGATCCCTTTCCGCAGTGCTGGTCTGTATTTCCCTGGGGTGTCCTTAATCCCCTTTTAATAGCTGGGCACTATATTTGCCCTTTTCCAGTCCATTGGAATCTCTCCCATCTTCCAAGACTTTTCAAAGATAATCGTTAATGGCTCAGATATCTCCTCAGTCAGCTCCTTGAGTATTCTGGGATGTATTTCATCAGGCCCTGGTGACTTGAAAACATCTAACTTCTCTGAGTAATTTTTAACTTGTTTTTTCTCTATTTTAGCCTCTGATTCTACCTAATTTTCACTGGCATTCGTTAAGTTAGATGTCCAATTGCTACTAACCTTTTTGATGAAAACTGAAACAAAAGGGTCATTTAGCTCCTCTGTCCACATTTTCTATTATTGTCTTCCCCCCTCATTGAGTAACGGGTCTATCCTGTCCTTGGTCTTCCTCTTGCATCTAATGTATTTGTAGAATGTTTTCTTGTTACCCTTTGTGTCCCTAGATAGTTTAATCTCGTTTTGTGCCTTGGCCTTTCTAATTTTGCCCCTACATACTTGTGGTGTTTGTTTACATTCAGCCTTTGTAATTTGACCTAGGTTTCACTTTTTGTAGGACACCGTTGTATCTGTGCTCCTACCTCGTGAAATCAAGAGCAAAAGCAAAGTCCACAGTGGATTTCATGGCATCTCTGACAACTTTTCCTTTTGCGGGTAAAATCTCTGCTTGGGGTAGGTTTATTTTATTTGGGTCAGTTGGGATTTGGGGGGGAGGATGGTTGTGGGTGTGATGCTCGTGGGGGAAAGGCTATTCCAAGGAGGAAGGTTTGGCGGTGTCTCCTAGTGACCTGCATTGGCCTAAGCACCTCTGGATGGTTGTCCCAGAGCCTGATCCCCTCCACCATGATGTACTGAAGCGCACCTGCTGCTCGGTCAGCTCCCCAGACTTCCATCCCCTGGCACGCACAGCCAAGACTAGCACGTGCTTATTCCTCCGCACTTACCGCAGGCTGGATGTCAGGATGTCAGGGGCCTGCTGGAGGGCAGAGTGGCTCAGTGGTAATTGCGTGGCAGAACTGTGGGTCTGGCGGGGACTGGACTGGCAGTAGGAGCAGCGACAAGACGGCGAGTAGAAAAGCCTTGTAGGCAAAGCTCTTCCTTAAGAGGAATGTACCTGGCTTGGCTCACGGACCGAGGGTAGGATAGGAGACTCCGTGCGGGTGACAGCAGCCACGTACCTGCGAGAAGGGCGATGGAAATCCTGGGCTCATAGCACTGGCGTGGCTGAGGTTGTTTGGATCCCTCTGGGAGGTTTCTGACGTCCCCTGCCCTCTGCACAGGGCACGCACAATGAAAGGCGGCCAGCGCGACATGCAAGCACCTGACTGCTCTGGTGAGCCGCAGCCGCTCAGAAAACAAGCCGCACTAACATGAGGTAAAAAGGCAGCAGTATGAGCTTCAAGCCCAAGAAGAGGGAGACAGGGAGAGAGAGGGAGACGAGGAAGACGGCCAGAGCCCGAAGCACATCGTGGAAGAAGACGTCTGCGACCGGCATCAGGGCTTGGAGGAAGAGCAGCAAGGCTGGTAACACGTGTTCGTATAAGGCAACGCCAGGGACCATCAGGAAGATGAGGAAGTAATAAAAGGCATCTCCCAGGGCAGCAATATAGATCACGAAGGCAAGGAAGCAGAGCACCCTCTTGAGCTCCTGGAGGAGGTCTCTGACGGTGGGATGCATGTTACAGGGCCCTGCCTGGCGCTTCCCTTTCTGCCGGCACCGCTTCTCGGGTATCCTGCTCTCCCTTTGAAGGCTGAGTTGGGGTGAGGCCTACACAGCGACAGGGGGAACAAACCCGTTCTCATTTCCTGCGCACTGATCACGTAGCGTTACGATGCAATGTTTATATTGCTGAAGCTCCCAGGGGCCTGGATCAGGACCAGCGCTCCGGTGTGCTGTGTATCCAGGTACATGTCAGGTCCCCGCTCTGAATCGCACCGTCTTTGATGCATTTCAACTCACACCACCACTGTGCAGTAGGGAAGTGCTACTATCCCCATTGTTCAGACAGGGAACTGAAAGATACGGGCTTGTCAACATGGAGACATGCAGAAAGATCCATCCGAATTAACTCAAGGAGGGAATTTGAAGTGAATTATTTAAACCACATTAAATCCTTGTGTGGACACTGTTATTCAGAATTGAGGTGGCATTAATTTGGCTTAGTTTAATTCACTCTCAGAGTGAAGGCCACTTTAATTCTTAAAGAGGGTGTTCACACAGGGATTTAATACGGTTTAACTAATTCACATCGAAATCACACCTTGAGTTAATTTGGATTAATTGTCCCAGATGTCCCCATGTAGACACGCCCCAAGTGACTTCTCCAAGATCACACCGGGAGTCTGTGGCAGGGCCAGGAACAGAATCTAGCTCTCCTGAGTCCCCCGCTAGTGTCCTAACTCCTTTCCCATCCTCCTCTCACGCTCCCTTGTGCTGGGTGTTAACACAGAGGCAAACTCAATCCCTTCCGCAAAGCGTTGACCACCTAAGCAGATGAGCAGCCCCTGGGGTGACAGATTGAGGGGGGGGGGGTTATCACGTGCAGACAGTCAGACGCATGTTGGCACTTCTGCTCAGTACACATGAGTCAGAGCATAGAGTCATGAAAACGGACCTCACCTCCCGTTTGGCCCAAACATTCACATCTCAGTGTTTCCTCATGTCACTTCCCTGCACCTGCTCTAGCCCTGAGTTCTTCATCCGGCTGGACAGAACCAGCGTCTCGCCCGGGGCTTCCCAGCCGCCACTGTCAGCCAGCGAGGTGGGAGTGTGGCAGCTCGGTCATTGAGTCCCAGCGAGCTGGTGACCCTGTTGTCTGGTTCTGATGTCACAAATAACCCGGTGGTGAGACAGGGTCTCCTAGGACACACAGATTGCTGCAATGGAGGGTGAGGGGTTTCCTCGCTCCCTCAGCCATGCAGGGGGCATGCTGAGTGAGTTGGCAGGAGATGTTCCTTGACTTCCATCCCAATGCCCTGGTCGCTGGACCCTCCTTTCTACCATCCGTACGCCGCACAGGGAGAACCAAAGTAAATGTGAACTGATTGTCCCCAGGGGCGCGGGGCAGTCTCTATCACCGGCAAACTTTAAATCCAGATTGGCTGTTTTGTAAAAGCTCAAAGAATTGTTTGGGGGCAGGTCTCTGGCCTGTGCCACACAGGGGGTCAGACTAGATGGTCCCAGTGGTCCCGTCTGGCCTTGCAATCTATGAATCTAGGTGATCCCAGCTGGACGTGTCCTCTTCAAATCCCATAGTGAAAAGCAACCCGCAGTACTGGGCAGTTATGGATAACGGGCCATAAAGTCACAGATTCCAAAGCCAGAAGGACCCGCTGTGCTCACCTAGTCTGACCCCTGGAGAACACAGGCCAGAGCGTCCCTGAGTTAATATCGGCTTGCACTCGAGCAGATCCTTTAGAAAAACAGCAGGTCTGGATTGAAAATTTGCCTGTGATGGAGAATCCCCACCCCCACCCCCGGGTCGATGGTTCCAGTGGCTGGTTACCTTCACTGCTAACATTTACCCCTTATTCCCAGTCTGAATGGGTCTAGCTTCAACTTCCAGCCCTGGGGGCGATTAGATCTTCCTCTACTAGACTAGTATCGGGGGGTAGCCGTGTTAGTCTGTATCTACAAAAACAACAAGGAGTCTGGTGGCACCTTAAAGACTAACAGATTTATTTGGGCATAAGCTTTTGCGGGTAAAAACCTCACTTCTTCACGAAAGCTTATGCCCAAATAAATCTGTTAGTCTTTAAGGTGCCACCAGACTCCTTGTTGTTTCTCTACTAGACTGAAGCTCCTTCTGGTGTCAAATACGTGTTCCTCCTGTGGGCACTAGGAGCTGTGAGCATCACGCCTTACCCTTGATCCCCGTGACCAGGCAGGCTAAGATTTAGTCACGGGTATTTTGGTAAAAGTCATGGTCCCTGACTTGTTCATCACTTTTACAAAAAATACCCCGACTAAATCTCTACGTCTGGGGCCCCGCTGCTCTGGGGGGCCCCTGCTGGGCGGGAGGGCCCTGCTCCAGTGCTGGGAGTTGGGTGCCCCCCAGGGACCGCTCTCCAGTTGGCCTCTGGGTGTTGGGCCACGGCTCCAGCCGCCCCAGAACCGCTCCCTGGCGCCAGCCGCACTGGGTGCTGTTCCGGCACTCCCCAGAGCCAGCTGCCCGGGCCACCTGAGCAGCAGCTGGGGTGGCTGGCCCCGGGGCAGCTCCCGGGACAGCTGCTCGGGCAGTCCCTGGGACCAGCTGCACTGGCCGCTGCTTGGGCGGTCCCCAGAGCCAGCTGACCCCCGGTCGCTTCAGCAGCAGCCGGTGCGGCTGGTCGTTGGGCACTCGAGCCGCTGGCCCTGATGTCAGCCGCACCAGCCGCTGCGGAAGTCACGGAGGTCACAGAAAGTCATGGAATCCCTGACTTCCGCAACCTCAGTGAAAGAATCGCAGTGTTAGTGATCAGGGAGGAGGAGGTTGGGGGGCAGAATGTGGGTCGCCTGGCGAAGACTTCCTGCAGCAGTGACGATTGCAAGGCGCGGGGTACGCTGGAGATGTATGGATCCCACAGCGAGTGACCTCACTGCCTTCGTGCCTGCTGAGAATCAGAAGGCCTCTTTCCCGTCAGAGCCCAACTCCCAAACAAGAACCTCTCTGAATCCTCCTCATAGCAAGGGCATTGAGGCCAGGGAGTGCGAAAGGATGCTCTAGGCAGGGAAACTGCAGGCAGAATACACCAGGGCACCAACAGGAGACCCTGCTAGCCCTTGGGAGGGAGCTGCGAGGACCCGAGGTAGTCTGGATCCATGCTTACGGTGAGCCGCGGGCCCTTGCCCGGTGCTTATTGGCCAGCTAGACCAGGCAGGCGCAGTCTGCCTGGATAATGACACTGACGAGAGGTGAGTAAAACCAGACCCGGCTGAAGTCCTGGCCTCATTAACGGCTATGGGAGTTTTGCCATTGACTTCTATGGGACCAAGGTTTCACCCCCTCATCTTTTTATTACAGGGGGAGGATGCAGAAGCCCGGAGTTGAATGCATTGATGTGGAAAAGACGAACAGGGGGAAATGTTTAGATTCATAGAGTCTAAGGCTAGAAGGGACCACACTGATATCTAATCTGACCTCCTGCATAACCCAGACCATGGCGCTTCCCCAAATTAATTCCTGTTTAAACTAGAGCCGAGCTTTTACAAAAACATCCCATCTTGATTTCAAACTTGCCAGTGGTGGAGAATCCACCACGGCCCTTGGGAAGTTGTTCTGGTGGTTAATGACTCTCATGGTTAAAATTTACATCTTATTCTGATCTGAATTTGTCTCGTTTCAACTTCCAGACACTGGAGCTAGTTCTCTGCTAGATTGAAGAGCCCAATATCAGATATTTATTCCCTCTGTAGGTACTTACAGACTTTGGTCAACTCGTCAGCATGTTTTCCAATCCTTTGATCATTCTTGTGGCTTTTCTCTGTCCCCTGCAATTTATCAGCCTCCTTGTTGAACTGTGGACACCAGAACTGGACCCAGCATTCCAGCACCAGGTGCCTCTTTGCCAAGGGTGATGTCATGGTAGGGGGTCTACTAGTGACCACCTAGCCAGGAAGAAGAGGTGGATGAGGCTTTTTTTAAACAATTAACAAAATCATCCGAAGCTCAGGACTTGGTGGTGATGGGGGACTTCAACTACCCAGAAATCTGTTGGGAAAACAACACCGCAGGGCACAGATTATCCAACACGTTTTTATTTCAGAAGGTGGAGAAAGCTACTATGGAGAGGCTGTTCTAGGTTTCATTTGGACAAATAAGGAGGAACTGGTTGAGAACTTTAAAGTGGAAGACTGCTTGGGTGAAAGGGATCATGAAATGGCAGAGTTCATGATTCTAAGGGATGGTAGGAGGGAGAACAGCAAAATAAAGACAATGGATTTCAAGGAGGCAGACTTTAGCAAACTCAGGGAGTTGGTAGGTAAGATCCCATGGGAAGCAAGTCTAAGGGGAAAAACAATTGACAGTTTTTCAAAGAGACATTATTAAGGGCACAGGAGCAAACTATCCCACTGCGTAGGAAAGATAGGAAGTATGGCAAGAGACCACGCTGGCTTAACCAGGAGAACTTCATTCTTCAATGATCTAAAAATCAAAAAAGAGAGAATGTGGAAATGGCAGAGGTGCTTAATGACTTCTTTGCTTCGGTCTCCATCAAGAAGGCTGGTGGTGATTGGATGTCTAACATAGTGCATGCCAGTGAAAATCAGGTAGGATCAGAGGCTAAAATAGGGAAAGAATAAGTTAAAAATTACTTAGACAAAATAGATGTCTTCAAGTCACCAGGGCTTGATGAATGCACCCTAGAATACTCAAGGAGCTGACTGAAGAGGTATCTGAGGCATTAGGGATTATCTTTGAGAAGTCATGGAAGACGGGACAGATTCCAGAAGACTGGAAAAGGGCAAATCGTGTGCCCATCTATACAAAGGGAAATAAGGACAACCCGGGGAATTACAGACCAGTCAGCTTAACTTCTGTACTCGGAAAGATAATGGAGCAAACAATTAAGCAATCAGTTTACAAACATCTAGAAGATAATAAGGTGATAAGTAGCAGTCAGCATGGATTTGTCAAGAACAAATCGTGTCAAACCAACCTGAAAGCTTTCTTTGGCAGGGTAACAAGCCTTGTGGATGGGGGGAAGTGGTAAATGTGGTATATCTTGACTGTAGTAAAGCTTTTGATACTGTCTTGCAGGACCAGCTCATAAACAAACTAGGGAAATGCAACCTAGATGGAGCTACTATAAGGTGGATGCAAAACTGGTTGGAAAACCGTTCCCAGAGTAGTTATCAGTGGTTCACAGTCATGCTGGAAGGGTATAATGAGTGGGGTCCCGCAGGGATCAGTTCTGGGTCTGGTTCTGTTCAATACCTTCATCAATGATTTAGATAATGGCATAGAGAGGACACTTATAAAGTTTGCGGACGATACCAAGTTGGATCTATCAGAAAGAAAGGCATCCATTCCCAGGCTCCACTACCAGAGAAAAATTGGATGGGACTCCCTGTCTGCCACTGGGCTAGATGGACCTTTGGTCTGTCCCAGTCTGGCTGTTCTTGTGTTCTTACCTAGGGGATTTTGAAAACCTCACCCGGGCTCTTTCTGCCTCTTTAGGTGCCTAAGAGCCTTCTAGGTCTGGCCCTTCACCTCTCTTGGCCCCAGATACAAGTAGCCCGGCCCTGCCTCACACGGGTCTTGTGAGGGTAAATACATTACAGATTGTGAGGCGCTCCGATACTGGGGCCAGATAAATACCCGAGGTAGACAGACACATGATGTGCAGATGCCAGACTCAGGGATATTTGGTTGAAAACCTGTGGGAAGGGTGAAGTTCCCATTCCTCACCTCATCCAGGCCACTTCCTAAAGTAAAATCTGAGCCTTGACCGTGCCTTTGCTGGCTATGGATCCCAGAGGTTGTCTCTGCCTTATATGGTCATGTTGAAATGACACGGGATGCTGGAGCCATTGTTCGTGTCATAGCTGCCCCTTTAAATACAGACCAGCTGAAGCGCCTCTTCTGAGCTCAGGGTCAGCACCAGAAAAGAAGTGGCCTGGCAGAGCCTACAAGAGCTGCTCCTTTCCCCGCAGTTTTAATACCATCCCAGGCCCAAGACAATGGCGAGATGCCCCTGCATGCCTGCTACCAGGAGGAACAAAAGAAGGGGGAATGGGGGGAGGAGAAGGCGAGCCAAGCATGGGAGGAGAAGGAGGCAGAGGAGAGGTAAGAGGGAACGTGGTGTATTGAAGCTGTTGGTTTTAGCTGTATGTTGGAAGAGGGTGGGGCTGAAGATATTCTAGATCACAGCAGGCTACTTGCCAAATCCTTGACTGAGAAAATAGTTCCTACTCACCTGGTTTAATTTCCCTGGTTTGTCCCCTTCCTGGTTTGAGTTAGAATTATAAACTCGGGAGCGGGAAAGAGGCCCGGTCCTCCTTCACTGTCTTCTCTTCCTAGCGTTCACCACTCGCACTGTGTACTACTACCGGAAAAAGAGATAACCCACGACTCCTCCTCTTCTCCGGCCCTGGAACTTGGCAGCAGTCCCTGCGACGTCCCCACCAAGGCGATGGACTGACTTTCCAGGATCCAGGAGCCCTCCTAGCAAAGGAGCAAGGCCCAAGCCCTCATTAAACCTGCAACTGCATTCCCTGCTCTCGGTGCCGTTGTTAGTTTGTCGCCGTCCTTGGGCCCACACAGAACCTGCCTCAATGTCCAAGTTACACAAGCTGGTGGTTAAAAAAAATACTTGAGAACAAACAGGGAAGCTTGGGACGAATTTGTCCTTCGTGTTGCTCTGAGTTGTTAGTGCAAAGATCCCCCAGGAACACGATTCTGTTCATTTAAATGAACTGAATATTTTGAGTTCCCCTGGGGCCAGTGCGTGAAGTCCAGTTAAATCATTAGATCTCCGGCTGCTGCAGACTAGTTCCCTACTACTCCCTTCTCATTCTCCCTCCTCCCTACCCGGTACCCACTGTGGGAATGGGGGCTGTCGAAGTACCTTAGACAGGTATCTGAGCACCTCACAATCTTTAGTGGATTTACCTCTGAGGCCCCAGTACTGAGCTCAGTGGCCCAAGCTGGTGACATATCAATCAAGGAGGAGGGAGTTGGATTGGGATGTTCCTTGCATCTGTAATTGTGGGGCTCAATTTTGTGCATTTGTCCACTTGTGTCTCTGGATAGAGTTCCTCTGGCTGGCACCCACTAGCTCCCTTGACTCTTTCAAGGATCAGTGGGGACTGACTGGGTCTCTCTGCTCAGTATCTCCCTCGGTACCATGATTCTAAACAGTCTCATCCCCTGGACTTAGTTGATCTCAGTGGTTTTTTTCCCAGTCCTTCCCTTCTGGGTTACGAGATGGATCCCCTTTAGGGTCCATCATAATCCATGGGGACCAGGTAGGCCTGAACCTAGTGGCAACGACTCAGTGTTTGCAGGATCGAGGTCATAGTTTCTAGATTCTTTACGTGCCCCCCCATGGGAGTTGTGAGGCTAAAATCACTAGCGAGCTCAAGCTATCATCCCATGGAGGGCATAGTTAGGATCTGAAGGTTACTCACTCTCCCTGGTAAAGCTGCCGTACTTGTTCGGCGTTGCTCTGCTAGGCTAGGGAGCCCTTTGTACCTGTATTTTCTCCCCAGGAAAGTGCTCAGACACTGTAAACAAGTCACCGCTCAATCGCCTTTTTGATCAACTAAACCCAGTGAGTTCTTTAAGACCCTCCTTGTAAGGGATTTTCTCCAGCCATTGAATTAAAACAAACCCTTCAGCATATTACCCATGAAGCTTAACCGTAACTCTGAAAGACTAAGTGGGTTTAATAAAGAACCCTAGGGGGGAAGTCTGTAGATGGGCAACAAGGAAAAGTCACATCCAGAATTGCATTGAGATGATTTATTGATCAGCGGCTCCTGCTGCTGGTTCTCTTGGGTCTTGCCAGGTTGCCCAGTTCTCCCGTTGGTTTGGTTTTGTGATGGGGGGGCTGCTCGTTCTCAGGAGGAGGGCACACAGCTACGGCTTCAGAAAACCATACTCCTCCGGTAATGGTAAGAGCGTCGGCCTGGGGAGAGACGAGAGACGGGGATGAGTGCAGGCCAGCACAAATACTCCTGGGCAGAACCCTGCTCCAGGGGCCCTTGTTCAGCACCTGCAACACACACGCCTTTCCCCAGTTCATTTGCAGTAACTTCAAACAGGAACGTACCTCTCCTCGTGCGTCTCCTTCTCCTCCTCCTGGGTCTCCTCCTCCTGCTAGGCCTGGCTCTTCTCCGAGGCCTCCTTCGCCTGCATGAGCTGACATAGCGTATGTATCTGGACATTGTCCCTTTTCAGGCGCTCACTGGCAGGTAGAGCCACTGGGTTGAACCCGTCAGCCTTTTACATTAGATGATGATCTTCTGACCAAGTTGGGGACCTGAATCACAGCTGGTCTGTTATTAGAGAGACTGACAAGTAGGACTCCTTGTGCATCACAATAGGTTTGAATTAGCATCTTCCATATATGGCAATGACCATACATGGACATGAAACTAACCTTAACAGTCACCAGGTCTCAGAGCTGAGGCCTAAACCTTTAAAAGTGGCCTGTAATGTTGGGTATCTCCAGGCTCGGATTTCAACTGGAGAGCTAAGTGCCAAGCACGTCTGCGAATCAGTTCTTAGGAGACTGAAGTTGGACACCTCAAAATTAGAGGCCACTTTGGGGCCTTCATATTTAACCAGTAACCTCTGACCCCAGGCGTAGGCGGGCTGGATCCGGCGGGCTGTAGGATCTGCTGTGCAGGGGCTGTGGGTTGGGAGTGTTCCCCTTGGGGAGGCAGAGGCAGAGCAGGGAATCAGAGAATCTCAGGGTTGGAAGGGACCTCAGGAGGTATCTAGTCCAACCCCCTGTTCAAAGCAGGACCAATCCCCAACTAAATCATCCCAGCCAGGGCTCTGTCAAGCCAGGCCTTAAAAACCTCCAAGGAAGGAGATTCCACCACCTCCCTAGGGAACCATTCCAGTGCTTCACCACCCTCCTAGTGAAATAGTGTTTCCTAATATCCAACCTAAACCACCCCCACTGCAACTTGAGACCATTGCTCCTTGTTCTGTCATCTGCCACCACTGAGAACAGCCGAGCTCCATCCTCTTTGGAACCCCCCCCTTCAGGTAGTTGAAGGCTGCTATCAAATCCCCCCTCATTCTTCTCTTCTGGAGACTACACAATCCCAGTTCCCTCGGCCTCTCCTCATAAGTCATGTGCTCCAGACCCCTAATCATTTTTGTTGCCCTCCGCTGGACTCTTTCCCATTTTTCCACATCCCTCTTGTAGTGGGGGGCCCAAAACTGGACACAGTACTCCAGGTGTGGCCTCACCGGTGCCGAATAGAGGGGAATAATCACTTCCCTCGATCTGCTGGCAATGCTCCTTCTAATACAGCCCAATATGCCATTGGCCTTCTTGGCAACAAGGACACACTGTTGACTCATATCCAGCTTCTCGTCCACTGTAATCCCCAGGTTCTTTTCTGCAGAACTGCCGCTTAGCCAGTTGGACCCCAGCCTGTAGCGGTGCATGGGATTCTTCCATCCTAAGTGCAGGACTCTGCACTTGTCCTTGTTAAACCGCATCAGATTTCTTTTGGCCCAATCCTCCAATTTGTCTAGGTCATTCCAGGGCCGGCTACAGGGTTTTGGATGCCCCAAGCAGCCCAAAAAAAAAAAAAAAAAGCCACGATCACGATCTGCGGTGGCAATTCGGCGGGAGGTCCTTCGCTCCCAGGCAGAGTGAGGGACCGTCCGCCGAATTGCCACCCAATACCTGGACCTGCCGCCCCTCTCCGGAGCGGCCGCGCCAAGCACCTGCTTGAGAAGTTGGTACCTGGAGCCGGCCCTGGGTCACTCTGGACCCTATCCCTACCCTCCAGCGAATCTACCTCTCCCCCCATCTTAGTGTCATCTGCGAACTTGCTGAGGGTGCAATTCATCCCATTATCCAGATCATTAATAAAGATGTTGAACAAAACCGGCCCCAGGACTGACCCTTGGGGCACTCCGCTTGATATTGGCTGCCAACTAGACATTGAGCTATTGATCACTACCTTTTGAGTCCGACAATCTGGCCTGCTTTCTGTCCACCTGTGGCATTATTGACATAAACTGGGACCATATAGATCATTGTTGCAACCAAGGTCCTGTAGTGGCACCCAAATCTTGTATAAAGGGGGTCAAATGGTGTGTCTAAGACAAGGTTATGGTTTACTGGTTATGATGATGCTGTCTGTATGTGTGTATCAATTTTGTAGTTGAAGTTATGAATATTGGCTCTATACTGTCTGTATGGCAAACTTATGCTATACTGCTGGGTGACATCCCGGACAAACTGGTATTAGCTCTGCCTAGCCTGCTTGATGGCCCCTTAAGGACCATCAGCTATACAATGGACCCATTGAGAGAAGGCAAATATGCCTTGAGACTCAGCAAAGTATGCAGGGACTGGCCCATGTGACTCCAGACTCCATTTTGCTGTAATTTTCCACAGTAAGGACAAAGAGGTGTTCTTACACCTGGAAAAGACTATATAAGGCTGATGCCTCATCTCCATCTTGTCTTCAATCCTGCTTCATACCTCTGGAGGAACTTTGCTACAAGCTGAAGCTTTGAACAAAGGACTGAGGACCCATCCCAGCTGGGGATGTATTCCAGAGACTTGATTTGAACCTGCAGTTTATTCCATC